>NC_081314.1:92687407-92990438 GCF_026419965.1 Kogia breviceps | reverse complement strand
GTAAAACATTTATGTCATATTTTTGCAACTTTTTCACAGTTTTATCTTTTAACTTTTAGTTATTTATGACATACAGAAGTTTTAAATATTTATGCAATACTTTCAAATTTTTTAATATTTTCCATTTATAGTTTTGGGGTTTGTGGTCTTCTCTGCAAGTCCTTCTCAAACATACACTTTTTTCACCTCTCATAAAACTTTACAGTTTAATTTTTAAATTGTTGCTAATTTAAACTATTTTGTTGCAAAGAGTAAAACAGAAATTCCATATATTTTTTCAAATAATTATGAAGCTTTTTAACTCTATTGATCCCCTTTTCCCATCATTGATCTCACCAACCATCATGTATCATTAAAAGCAAATCCTTTTCGTGGACTTTATATCCATTGATTTGTCTGGATATAATTTTCTTCCTAGTATTAGATTATTTCTATTATTGTAACTTGTTAAGTTTCAATATGAATTTTTTGAATTTATGTTCATTAATTTTCTGGATATATATTTCTTCTCTTATATCATATCTTCCACATAGCTTCATAAAAGTTTCAATATTTGATAGAACTGAGTCCTGTCAACCTCTACCCACTTTTCTTTTTAAAAATTTCATGGATATTGGGACAGACTTACTTTTCCAAATGAACTTAGCTTTTAATAAAAATTTATAGATTAATTTATGAAAATTTACACCTTGTAATTTGAGTTGTGCTATCAAAGAATATTATGTACGTTTTCATTTACTTTAGACTTCCCTTACATTCCTCATAACATTGTAAACTGTTCTAAAAATAATGCTAAATAATAATATACTACTAATAATATATATTTTATGTTAAGCTTATTACTATACATTTTGACTTTCTGATATCTGTATCAATCAGGGAAGGCTAACTTCTGTAACAAGAAATTCCAAATTCCCAGTGAGTTATCAGGATGAAAGCTTATTTCTTGTTCACATTACAGTACGTTCCAGGATGGAGATCAGCTTTCCATAAAGGGATTCAGAGACCTAGGTTCCATCCATCTTGTGGCTCTGCCTTGGATTCATCAAATGAATCTTTGTCATTTGTCCAAGAGTTGAGGGAAGATAGGAACTCATGGGCAAACAGTTGGTTCCAGGCCTAAAAATAGCACACATCACTTCTATGCACATTCCACTGGTTAAGACCAATCACATAGCTCCATCCAGCAAAAGGATGGGAGATATAGTCCTCCTTTGGGCCTAAGATGAAAACAAAACAATCTGATAAACATAAACATGGTGCCTGCTGCAATAATTAGTATAATGGGGAATTTTTCTATTTATTCTTATTTTTCAAAAATCAGGAATGGATATCAGATTTTGTCAAATAACTTCTAATTATTTATTGAACTAATCAACAGATCAACAGGATATTGTTTTTTACCTTTATATTTAAATGTATATATATATATATATATACACATATATACATTTACCTTTATGAAGTAGAATTTATACTTAGCATAACACACATACTTAAAATATACATTTGATGAGTTTTGACATACATACACACTGTAAAACTATCAGGATAATCTAGATAATGAAGGTTTCCATCACCTCCAGAAGTTTCCTCATGTCCTTTTGTAATCCATCCTCCCTCTCACATTTGTACCCAGTAATAACTGATATGTTTTCTGTCACTATTGGCTAGATTGCATTTTCTATAATTTTATATTAATGGAATCATTCAGTATATCTTCTATTTGACTAGCTTTTTATGCTCATAAAAATTATTTTGATTTTCATCTGTATTGTTGTAGGTGTTAATAACAGCTTCTTACTGTTTCTGAGAAGTAGTATATTGTATGAATATACCATGTCTTGTTTATCTTCATCTTTTGTTGGACATTTGGGTTATTTCCAGGTTTGGGCCATCATGAATAATGCTGCTATGATCATTCATATACAAGTCTTTGTTTGGAAATACATTCTCATTCTCTTGGGTAAATATATAGGATAGAATGGGTCATGGGATCAATGTATATTTAACTTTTTAAAAGAGCTTTATTGATATATAATTTATATACCATACAATTCATCTATTTTAAATGTACTATTCAATTTTTTAGTACACTCAGAGTTTTTAGTTTACTCACAAGTCATGCAACCATGACCCTAGTGTAATTTTTTTAACATTTTCATCATGCTTTTTAAAAACATGCCCATTAAATCACTTCTCATTCTCCATTCCCCCATCTCATCATCCCCAGCCCTAGAAAAACACTAATGTACTTTTTCATCTCTATAGATTTGCCTTTTCTGGACATTTTATATAAATGGAATTACACAAGATGTGGGGTTTTTTGTAACTGGCTTCCTTCACTTAGCATAATATTTTCAAGTTTCTTTCATGCTGTAGCATGTATTAGTACTTCATTCCTTTTTATTGATGAAGAATATTTCATTCTATGATTATACCACATCTTATTTATCTATTCATCAGTTTATGGACATTGGGGCAGTTTCCACTTTTTGGCTATTATGAATAACATTGGCATGAATACCCATGTACAAGACTTTGTAAATGTGCTTCATTCTCTTGGGAACGTACATAAGAATATAATGACTGGACTATATGCTGTTTGTATAGTTAACTTTTTTTTTTAATGTCTTTATTGGAGTATAATTGCTTTATAGTGTTGTGTTAGTTTCTGCTGTATAACAAAGTGAATCAGCTATATGCATACATATATCCCCATGTCCCCTCCCTCTTGTGTATCCCTCGCACCCTCCTTATCCCACCCCTCTAGATGGTTGCAAAGCACTGAGCTGATCTCCCTGTGCCATGCAGCTGCTTCCCACTAGCTATCTATTTTACATTTGGTAGTGTATATATGTCAGTGTTACTCTCTTACTTCGTCCCAGCTTACCCTTCCCCTCCCTATGTCCGCAAGTCCATTCTCTACGTCTGTGTCTTTATTCCTGTCCTGCCCCTAGGTTCATCAGAACCATTTTTTTTTTAGATTCCATATATATGTGTTAGCATACAGTATTTGTTTTTCTCTTTCTGACTTACTTCACTCTGTAGGACAGACACTAGGTCCATCCACCTCACTACAAATAACTATTTTGTCTCTTTTTATGGCTGAGTAATATTCCATTGTATATATGTGCCACATCTTCTTTACCCATTCATCTGTCGACGGACACTTAGGTTGCTTCCATGTCCTGGCTATCGTAAATAGTACTGCAATGAACATTGTGGTACATGACTCTTATTAAATTATGGTTTTCTCAGGGTATATGCCCAGTAGTGGAATTGCCGGGTCAAATGGTAGTTCTGTTTTTAGTTTTTTAAGGAACCTCCATACTGTTCTCCATAGTGGCTGTATCAATTTACTGGCCTACCAACAGTGCAAGAGGGTTCCTTTTTCTCTACACCCACTCCAGCATTTATTGTTTGTAGATTTTTTTGATGATGGCCATTCTGACTGGTGTGAGGTGATACCTCATTGTAGTTTTGATTTGCATTTCTCTAATGATTAGTGATGTTGAGCAACCTTTCATGTGTTTGTTGGCGATCTGTACAGCTTCTTTGGAGAAATGACTGTTTAGGTCTTCTGCCCATTTTTGGATAGTACAGGTGTACAATATAGTGATTCACAATAAAGAACAAATGTTTTTAGTTTTGATGAAGTCTAATTCATCTTCTTTTCTCTTTTATACATCATGCCTTTTGGAGAACTATATAAGAAACTTTGTCTAAGGGCACTAAGATTTTCTTTTTGTTATCATTTTTTTCTAAAAGTTTTAAAGTTTTAACTCTTAGATTTGCATCTATTATCCCTCTGGAGCTAATTTTTGTTTATGGTGTGAGGTAAGAGTTAAGTCCCATTTTTTGCATGTGGATATCCAGTTATTTCAACACTATATGTTGAAAGATGATTCTTCCCAATGAGTTGCTTCAAGCCCTTTGTCAAAAATCAGTCCACTTATATGTGTGTATTTCTGGACTCTATTCTAGTCTATTGATTTATACATCTATCTTTCTGTTAATACCACATTGTGTTTGCTGAAGACCAATAATAAATCTTGAAATCACATGGTGTAAGTCCTCCAACATTGTGCTTCTTTAAAATTGTTTTGTCTATTCTGTATCTTTCACATTTCCATATAAATTTGAAAAATAGCTTGTCAGTTCTTACAAAAAAAAAAAGCCTGTTAGAATTTTGATGGAGACTGTTGAATCTGACAGATGAAGACTGTCAACTGGGGAGAACTATCATCTTAATGTTGAATCTTCCAATCTCTGAGCACAGTGTTCTGTCCATTTATTAGATCTTAATTTATTTCTCTCAGCAATATTTTGTAGCTTTCAGTGTATAGGTCATGGAAAGCTGCTTTATCAAATTTATAACTTAGAATTCCATATTTTATGTTAATGTAATTGCATTTTCTGATTTTTCTTTGCTAATGTATATAGATAATACATCCTGCAACATTGCTGAAATTATCTATTAGTTTTACTTGTAGGTTTCTTAGGACTTTCTACATAGATGATAATATGTTCTGTGGATAAAGACGGCTTTTCTTCTTTCTTTACAATCTCTGTATTTTTTTCATTCTTCTTCCTGACTGATTGAAATGGCTATGACATATAGTAAAAGAAATAAGAGTGGACAAACTATTCTTATTCCTTTTTTTTTTGGAAAAATCCCAAACCTTTCATTTTACTCCTCACCTGGTTCAGCCCAGACGTGAGACACCTGAGCTTGGCAAACACAGTACAAATGTCCGCCCAGGCCCTCAAACAGTCAGGTTAAGTGCGTGCAGGGGCGGCCCATCCCCGACACCCCTCAAAGTGCATCGAGGACAGCCCCGTGTAGTCCCAAAGCGGGGCCCATCACACTCCTGACAAGTCCAGGGCTGACAGGTGGGGGGCAGCCACTGCTGGGGACCCCAGGCCAAGGGGACAGCTGCGACGTTTGGCTTTAGTGCAAAAGGCCAAAAACTATTCTTATTCCTAATCTAGGGGGAAAGCATTCAGTCTTTCATCATTAAATATAATGTTAGCTGTAAATTTTTCAGGATACCCTTTATCAGGTTGAGAAATTTCTTTTTTATACCTAGGTTGTTGAGAGTCTCTTCATCATGAGTGGATGGTGAATTTTGTTAAAGATTTTTTCTGCATCTATTGAAAGATCATATAGTTTTTCTTTTTTATTTAGATAATTAGGTGGATTACACTGATTGATTTCCAAATGTTGACTCCAACTTGTATATTTGAGATAAAACCCTACTTGGTCAAACAGTTCTTGCTTCCCATGCCTATCAACATTAACCATACCCTACTACTCTAGGCCCAGGCCTTGTATAATATCTACAACTGACCTTATATAACATCTTTAAAAATTCCTACAGGCATATTTATAAGCACTTGAGTCTATAGTTCCTTTGAATCTTTGCTTCTACTTTCATGATGGTTGGAGGAGAGAATATGGCTCTCGAGGTACAAGTGGGAGAGAGGAAAAAGGAAATACACACAAGGAAGCAAGATTCTACTTTAAAATGCAACCTGCCTCGGTGTATTATACAATAGCAATACATGTATTATAATCAGAATAAAATAAAATATAAAAACAGAATTTATGGGCTTCCCTGGTGGCACAGTGGTTGAGAGTCCGCCTGCCGATGCAGGGGACACGGGTTCGTGCCCCGGTCTGGGAAGATCCCACATGCCGGGGAGCGGCTGGGCCCGTGAGCCATGGCCGCTGAGCCTGCGCGTCTGGAGCCTGTGCTCCGCAACGGAAGAGGCCACGGCAGTGGGAGGCCCGCGTACCGCAAAAAAACAAAAAATGACTGTGCACATTGAACTACATACATGCCTAGTGGCCATCATTCACAGAACAGTTACAACAAAATTGCATTAAAAAAATTATTATTATAATATCTAGCTCAATGTAACAGAGCTGTATTCACCTCTTTGCCAAACTTCTTCTACTGGATGGCCAGTCTCTCTAATTAAAATTTTTTATTTATAATATTTAATAGACTAATTGAGTGATTCTCAGTCAAGCGTGGTTCTTTATTCCTTAGGATATTTGGAATCATGAGAGGAAGTTTTTGTTTTCACAATGACTAGAAAGCACTACAGGTTTTTATTGGGCAGGGCCAGGATTACTAAGCACCCTGTGATACAAGACAGCCCTGGTGAATGAAGAATAAAGACATACCAAGAGTTCTAACAGCACTTCCCTTGAGATATATTAGCCATTAACCATGTGGATTTAAGTTCATTAAACTAAACAATGTTTAACTTTTTACTATGTCTAATTATTCTGTTGGTAAGTTTTCAAAACTATTTTTTCAACTAACCATTATTTGCTTTGCTGGCACACAGGTTGCTACCTGCAGGGAAGATTCTTCCTAACAACAGAACCATTTCTTTGCGAATATGTCCAGGGAAAATCATATTTGTAACATAGGAAGAAGAAAAGTATGGGACCCCTTACTTGTCACGTATTTTTATAAAGGATAATTCTGGCAAAAAACAATTAACAGCAAAGTCAGCTTTGATAACTAGAGCTGGAGCATACACTGAATATGAATTACTTACAGGGAGTAATTGCAAGCTCCTTAAGAAAACAGGCCATGTTGGTTGGGATCATCACTGTATACCCAGAGCCTAGCCGACAGAGACACTTAAAAAATATTGAATGTTGAAATAAGAAATAAGGAAAAATAACAAGATAAATAGAGTGGAAGGGTTACAAGTGAGAGACGTTCCAATTAGTCACTGATGCATTCTCGTGCTGGGTCCTGGGTTCTTCAGAAACACTGATGGAGGAAGGATGGAAGTGAGACCTAAAGGCCTCCATTGTCGGTATTTAAGTGCCTGGGGAAGGAGTTTCAAACAGGCAAGAACTGAAGCCTGATCCTGTGATGAAGCCTGGCACTGGACTTCCAAGGGTGTCAGGTGGTGAGGCCCAATGGCTCCTCCGAGGTTTCCTTAAGCCTCGGAAATGGGGATATATTTGTGAAGAGTTTATAATACTGATCTTTTGAAGATAGTTTAGGGTTCCAAAAGTTGTGAATGTTAAAGTACTTTGAAGATAACAGTGTTGGGAGACTTCAAGATTTGCAGATGACAGAAACAGGAATAACTTCTATAGGCTTGTGGATGACAGGACATTGATATTGCTACCTGAATATTCTACAGCCATGATAATCACACTTGCTTTGTAGGGAAGTACAAATAAGAAGCTTTTCAAAAACTGCAAAGTTCAGAGATTCTGAATGCACTGGGGCAGGACCCAGGCATCTTTATTTTTTGAAGCTCCCAGTTGGTCTTTAGGTTAGGTGTACTGGTGAATCCTCAGAAATAATGCATTGTGGATCGTGAGGTCTGTGGCTGGACCTAAGAGCATTAGAGAAAGTACCTAGTGTTTGGGGGTAAGAATATTCGGAAAGCAATAGCTGGATAAAAGAGAATGTAGGTCATTTTACATAATTTTATGAGTTATATTTCAAGTACTGGTGTTTTCCACATCCTTTAGAGGCTAGTAGATTTGTGGGAAAAGCACAGAATCTGCAATCATATACCAGGGATTTAAATTCAGTCTTGTCCACTTACAAACTGACTCACTTTTAATAAGTTACTCAAACTCTCTCAACCTGATTTTTATCATCTGTAAAGGGAAAATAATAATTTAAAAGCTGAAGAGTCACCGGGAAAGGAGGAATCACTGTAATGCCCATGCTAATGCCACTTATTGTTAAATTCTGAAAGGCCTTCCTAAGCTAAAGTCATTTTCAATTTAGGAACTTTGTCCACAGGTTTAATTCCAAAATAAGAGTAAAGATGGTCAGGAAGCATGGTGATGAAGAGAGCAGAAACGAAGGGGTATGGAGGCAGGAATCTGAAGTAAGATCTCGATGATTCAAGGTTAAGGGGCCAAATAGGAGAGAAAAGTAGACTTTACATACAAAGAGGATTTGAGGCTAAAAAAAGATAACAGGACTTCCTCTGAGGCAGTTCAAAGATTAGATAAATGGAAGTTACAGAGACTAGAAGAACTGAGTCACTCCAAAGCTGGGCTTTTCCTCTTCGTGAAGTACCTTGCAGGGCCACCCTTCCCACTTACCGCCCCACTTGTGCACAAAGCTCCATATTCGTAACTGAAGACCCTACACTGGATGTTTTAAAAAGACAAAGGAACCATCATTTCCATTATAGCTTCAAATGAGGAAAAAATTTCTTTTCTAAATAACATGGCCAAAAATTTTAAACGAGAGATTCCAGAAAATAAACAAAGAAAATATAATCTTGCCCTAATGACCAGGAAGCACCCCAGCAGAGGACTAAAGCAGTTTATGTTTTCCAAAAGCTTGCACTGCCAGCTTGGCTACATTAAAAACAGAACACTGTGTCTGTGAAATTGAAAATAAAATACAAGCATTCTTTAAAAACGTATTATGGCCTGTTCATTTCAGACTTCTACTTTGCACTGAAGCATTTAGTTTAAAATAATTTGACTTTCCATATGTGAAGCTATTGTTTTCCATGGACTTGGTAATACAACTATTCAATGGTGGCTTTAGTTTCATCACCTTCTTTATTATAGTTTAATATCAGTGTTTTATTATCTATGTAGAAAGTAAGACTGAGAACTGTAACCATATCATCCCATTTCTACTATGAGAAAGCATTTAATGAGCTTCACATGAAATGCTACCTTGAGGAAATGTCACAGTTAAAACTGCACATATTCAAAATATGTAAAATCTTCCACCAAAAAAACAAAACCAGGTACACTTGGAGTATTGTCACTGTCAGTAGCTCCACGTCCCCCATCTCCTCATGTCTACGTATTACTCACATCTAGCACTGCACGATCACCCACTCAGGAGATGAAAAACATTGTTTGAATAAGAAAGCTCACCCTGTGACAGCACTTACACTCTTAAAGTCCTGCTTATTTATTATCTGCCTGCCACTTGTTATACTTCAAGGCCTTGAGCTTAAAAACCTTAAATGAAAGTTTTTCTATACCCCACCTTCAAGATATTTTGTGAGAGGTGATAATATTCAAGAATATTATATGTGGGGGCTTCCCTGGTGGCGCAGTGGTTGAGAGTCCGCCTGCCTATGCAGGGGGCACGGGTTCCTGTCCCAGTCCAGGAGGATCGCACGTGCCACGGAGCGGCTGGGCCCGTGAGCCATGGCTGCTAAGCCTGCGCGTCCGGAGCCTGTGCTCAGCAACGGGAGAGGCCACAGCAGTGAGAGGCCTGTGTACCGCCAAAAAAAAAAAAAAAAAAAGAATATAATACGATATACATTGTCTTTCTCTTCACTTGGCTAGAGGAAAACAAAAGATATAAAATAAATTTAAAAATAAGATAAATAGCACCATTTAGGCAGATTGCAGGTGGGCTAAGGTGTCTCATCTTAGTCTCCTGAAACAGACACCATCCCAGCCACTCCATGTGCAGGGTGTGTACAGAGCCTAGGAGCTAGCTGGGATGCTGGCACTCTGGCACAGCTTTTTCTGACTCTGATGTCAACCTGCAAAATAGGTCAGACTCTGAGGCACACCAGTAGCATGCATATAATCGTTACGGGAAATTTATGAGTTATTTACTCAGCAAGCTTGAAAATATCAAAGGATAAATTTGGCTCTTATTAGCATGAAGCCTTTTAAAATGACACTCAGGAAATTCTTTTCTGCTCTTTTATTTGCAATTCATCTCCTGAGTACCTTTGTACCACATCTTGAAATTACAGAACCACCCACAAATTTCATCCTCTTCTTTTAGACAAATATTTATTTTGCCTGTCCTTCGATGCCCAAATATTTTGGGTAGGATGGAAATGAATGTCACATACCTCTTTCAGGCTGTAAGTACTTAATTATGAGATGCACTCAGGAACTGTGGCACTAGCCATAGAGCCAGTCACGAATTTTGGAAGGCGGGGTTCAGATGTAGGGAGTAGCTTTATTATTTTTTAAGTTCGTGCTGGAAAACTAAGGCTCAAATGTGGTGATGTGGCATGAGGACTGGGAATGTTGTCACATTGCAGAAGAGCAAGGGCTTTCCAAGTCCTCTACCCTCAGACAGTCTTCTGGAAAGTGAGCTGCATCAAAGGGATTCGGACTCCACAGCAGAGGTTCTGTGTGGACTCTCCTCTGGACAGTGGCCCCAGGCACGAGAGCTGGTCAGCTCAGAGTGGAAATGGGCCTCCCCAGAGGCTCCCCACAGCGCCAGTTCTTCCCAGGAATCTGTACCACCTCTCCTCCCAGCTGTGTGCAACCCACAGAAGCTATGGGAAAGAAGGCTACACATGTCTCGGGAATTAGCTTAGAGTTATCAGAAAGAACCCATTCTCTTGGTAGATGGAGCATAACAAAAACGAAAGGGCCACAGAGAGGAGAAAATATGAAAGTGAGCTAAATAAAAATATTCCAATGCTAAGCAGAAGAAAAAGACTCAAATCTTGCCTGGCAAAGGAATCATTTGGAAGAAATTGAAATACTGTGGAGGGTCGAACAGAGTAAAGGAGGAAAGAACTCCAGTTCTCCTGTGACTCTGAGACCAGTTTAATCTTGGACAAATCAATTAGCTTTTCTGGGTTTCATAATGTGTTCCTTAATAACATTTGTGAAGTGCTTTAGAGCTAACAGAAAGTTTTTATACACCTTTTATCTTGTAATCATCACTATACTGCCATGGAATGAGGATGAGAGAGAAGGAGGAGAAACATCATTCAGTTGTCACTATAAATCAGGTTCTGTTCTAAGTGCTTTACATGTGTTCACTTATGAAGTAGCAACTATGATTAAACCCATTTCGTAGAAGGGAAGTGGAGGTGAATCGGGTTACATCAGGTATAATATATTATACCTGATGACCCTCTGTGAGTCTTGATAGAATTCAAACTGAGTCAGTCTGGTTTCAAAGCCCCAAATCAAATGTGTTATTATTGCTATGTTCACAGGTCAATGCTAAAAATATGACAGAGAAGCACTACAGAAAGAATTCTGCAGAAATTAAATCCTATTTTCTCAGCCTCCAAACTGCTTTCTTCCTGTAAATGAAGCATTGTTGAGAGCACCATGAACTCATGTCGGTCAACCTATCTAGGAAGTGGCATCAAAGAACTCACACACTTTCTAAAAGTACTTCATACTACCCAGAACACTGGGAAAAGTCACTGCTATTATTATTATTGTTTGGTTGATTAAACCAAAGCTTCCTATTTCTTATTCACACAAATATAATGAATGAGGTGAACAACTATAATGTAGTTAAATCTTAGTGATCGCGAAACACAGTGTAATGTTCCACAAACACCTTTTGGCTGAGTTGAATCCAGAATTTCCCTCTTATTACACTCCCTGGAAATTCAACTTGTAGGAGTCATTAAAACTCTTATAAAATACTCTGATTTTCTCTTTCCTCTCACATGGTCCTTGAAGTTAGGCATAGCCATGTGACTTATTTTAGCCAAATAGGAGCATAAGTGACATTTGTCTTTTCTAAGCAGAAGTTTTAAGAGTCTGTGTGATCAGCCATGTTCTCCTCTTTCTTTATGTCATGGAGACCAGCAAGACTTTGCAGGGTGTGTGGTAGGACCTTAAGTAAGGAGACATGGAAGAGTATGCCCTGCTGACCTGCTTTAGATGTTTAGTGTGAATGAGAAATCATCTTTTACTGTGTTAAGTCACTGAGATTTGGGGACTGTTGTTACTGCAGTATAATCTAACCCTTCCTGACTGATATACAGCCTATTAGTCAAGAGTTCAGTGCAAGAACCAGAAACCACTCTACATATTATTTTAGCATAAATGTTATTAACAAAGTGAATAAGGTACTAGAAAATCATTGGGAAGCTTTAAAGAGAAGGGTTTGGGCCAAAGGGTACCAAACTATCCTTCAGAACAAATCCACCCCTGGCACCTGTTTTTATAAATAAAGTTTTATTGGAACACAGCCACACCAATTTATTTATATATTTATATATTGTGTATGGCTATTTTCAAGGTACAGCAGAGTCGAGTAATTACAACAGAGATAATATGGTCCACAAAGCCTAAAATATTTACTCTCTGTTCTTTATAGAAGTTTTCCTATCCCTTGTTTAGGCTAAGCTTTCTGGAATGGCTTCCAACAAGATTCAGAACCTACCAACTTAGGAAGCTACTGACTCTGAGGCCACAGCTGAAGCTCTGCCAGAAGAAATAAGGCAATTATGCCCCAACTCCATCTGCCCAGGAACAGAGAGAAAGCTGAAGAACAGACACTGGAAAGCTGATGTATGAAAACCTACCTATTTGACAGAGCTGCCAAAGATAGCATCTGCTTCACTTCTGCCTCCAAAAGTGCATGCAGGTAAACCCAATTGGTGGAACCCACTTATCCAGAATTTGAGTCTTTTGGCTGCAAGAAAGTATAGAGTGAAGTTTTTAGCTTTCTAATTTCTTTTCTAGAAGTACAATGAAAGAGGTACTGAATGAACCAATCCAGAGTATTTGGCTTAAACAGAACTGTTTACTGTTCTCCTATTTCTGGGGGAGTCCATCCCCTTTCTAACTGCACATGAATCCTTGCAATACATACTTCCTTATTTAAGCTAATTTGAGTGCATTCCTTGTCATCATTAGAAAATAACTTGAAATCAAGTTACAAAACAATGAGTACTATCTCAATTGTATAAAAATATACATATATGTATGCTTTGCATATTCATTTATTTATCATTCACAGCAGTTACTAGCTAACAAGTGGTTAATGATTGTACATTACATTAACTTGTCAAAAACCTTCTCAGTCTATCCATTTCTCTCTACATCAAATGAAATTCTCTCCATCTGAGTTTTAAGACAGTCAATCTGGCCCTATTCTATCAAACCATGTGACTATTAACTCTTAACTAGGTTTCCCTGACTCTGATCGACTGGTCGGACTGCTTACCTTCTATAAATTGTGTCTTCCCCAATGTTTTTCCTTACTTTCCCCTTTCCTTCCCCTCCAGCCCATCTAAATTCTTCACAGCCAATTCTTGAAGCAGCTGTCTATGTTTGTTGTCTCAGTTCCACCCTGACATCCAGTTCCACTAGTCCTTGGGACAGCAAAGTCATCCACATCATTGAATTAGTGGACATCATAGTCCTCCTAATACTTGACCCCTCAGCCACATTTGAAACTGTCAACTGCTCCTCTGCTCCTTCCTTGTGACAATACTCTTTGCCCTAAGATTCTGTGACAACACCCTTGTCTGCTGTGCTCCCCTCACCTCTGCTGGTAAGCTTGCTATCATCCTGTCTTAGTCAGAACGGGCTGCCACAAAATACCACAGACTGGGTGACTTAGACAACAGAAAACAGACATTTATTTTCTCACAGTTCTGGAGGCTAAAAATCTAAGACCAAGTTGCCAGAAAATTCTACGTGTGCTGAGAGCTCTCTTCTTAGCTTGCAGACAGCTGCCTCCTTGCTGTGACCTCACATAGCCTTTTCTCTGTACATTTTTGGAGAGAAAGCTCTGAGGTCTCTTCCTCTTCTTATAAAGATACCATTCTATCATATTAGGGTCCCACTTTTATGACCTCTTTTAACCTTAATTACCTCCCTAGAGGCCCTTTATACCAACACTGTCACATTAGGGGTTAGGGTTTCACCATATGAATCGAGGGAGGAGAGACAGTACACAATCTAGTCCATAAAACTTCCATCTAGGTACTGATGGCTTCTCAAGCCTCTGACCTAGGCTCTGCCCTCTCTGTATTCTCTTCCTTAGGTGAGTTTATCCAAGATGATAGAATCAATTACTGTCCTCACACTGATGATTCACTGTGGTTTATGGTCTAGACATGAGGAAGATTAGTCTCCCTCACTCCTTTTGTTTTCTTCCATACGGAGGATGCCCATTCATAAAACACTCCTGGCTTCTCTATAATCCCTTCTTTTTCTTCCCCAAGGAAGGAGAGATTATTTTTCAAATGCTAATTTTGAGAAGAATAAACCAGGAATGCTTAGGTCAGCATTTTTGTCTTTCTTTTTAGAAAACAGACAAAAAGAGCATATATTCTGTTCTCTTCTTTGGTTCTGTAAGTTTCCAGGCATGGGGTCCACCCATGTATGGTACAGAACTACCTGGGACAGGTGGAGTAAGTTCATCTATTTGTGGGGTTCACTATTAATAAACAGTGCCCACAGTAAGAAGCCATGTTCAACAATATGTCTTATTAGTAAGAAAAACAGTTTCGTTCTCCATCTTACCTTTAGATTTCTCTCTCAAATTTGAAATTTAATAAGGAAAATGACTCTCTATATTGGGTCAACACACAACTCTCATCGAATGAGTTCTGTTCTCAGATCATCCACCTTACACAGTTCAAAAATTTTTATTGAACTATGTACAGATACTATACTATGTACTGAAAATACACACATATATTCTCAACAAATAAGAAAGCTAGCTCTTGCTTATTCATTTATTCATTTGATCAACAATTATATGTTGAGCATCTGCTCTATGTGCTTGAGATACATAAATTAAAACAAATGGATTATGACAAAGAGGATTTTTCCTATGCTTTCCTCTAAGAGTTTTATAGTATCTGGTCTTAGATTTAAGTTTTTAATCCATTTTGAGTTTATTTTTGTGTATGGTGTTAGGTAGTGTTCTAATTTCATTCTTTTACATGTAGCTGTCCAGTTTTCCCAGCACCACTTATTGAAGAGGCTGTCTTTTCTCCATTGTATGTTCTTGCCTCCTTTGTCGTAAATTAGGTGTCCATATGTATGTGGGTTTATCTCTGGGCATTCTATCTTGTACCATTGATCTATATTTCTGTTTTTGTGCCAGTACCATACTGTCTTGATTACTGTAGCTTTGTGGTATAGTTTGAAGTCAGGGAGTCTGATTCCTCCAGCTGTTTTTCTTTCTCAAGATTGCTTTGGCTGTTCAGGGTCTTTTGTGTTTCCGTAAGAACTGACAATTTTTTGTTCTAATTCTGTGAAGAATGCCTTGGTAGTTTGATGGAGATTGCACTGAATCTGTAGATTGCTTTGGGTAGTATAGTTATTTTCACAATATTGATTCTTCCAGTCGGTGCTTTGTGATGACCTAGAGGGGTGGGATAGGGAGGATGGGAGAGAGGCTCAAGAGGGATGGGATATGGGGACATGTATATGCATATAGCTGATTCACTTTGTTGTGCAACAGAAACAACACAGTATTGTGAAGCAATTATGCTCCAATAAAGATGTATTAAAAAATAAAAAAAAAATTTTAATGGAAACAGATGCATATTCTTGTGGAACTTTATCTTATTAGGTGAAGAGAAACAACAAATATAACAAATGAACTACACAATATATTAGAAAGTGTTAGGTGAAACAACAACAAAAAAGAAACAATAGAGGAAAGTTAGGAGATCAGGATAGTTGAGACTGTGTTGTGATTTTTAATAGGTTGATCAAGGTAAGTCATGTTGAGTGGTTGACATTTGAGCAAGAAGTGGAAGGAGGTAAGGAGTTAGCCTTGTAAATACCTGGAGAAACTGTATTTAGACAGAACAGCCAGGGCAAAGGCTTTGGACGACGGTATGTTTGGCATGCTGTGGGAACTGTAAGGACCTATGTAGCTGGAGTAAAGGGAGCAAAGGGGAGAAATATAGGAGGTGTGGGTAGACACAATCTTGAGGCCAGAGCGTATCATGCCTTTCAGGCCATTATAAGGATTTTGGTATTTAATGGAATCACTCTGGCTGCTGTGTTAAGAATGACTCATTGCAGGGAAGATAGAATCTGGGACACCAGTTAGGTGGCTTTTTCTGAGAGAGGAGAGTGGCTCAGGCCTGGCTGGAAGCAGTGGAGGTGGCAAAAAAATAGTCAGATTCCGAGTATAGTTTGACATTAAAGCCAGCAGGATTCCCTGAACAATTGGATATGAGGTGTTAGAAAAAAGATATAGGTGAAATCAAAGTTGCTTTTGCTTTTGTTTTTCAATTTTTAGTGTTCCATCTTATTTTCTCTTTTGGCTTTTATTTTGCTCTATTTCTTTGAATTAATTATTGTTTTACTTGTTTCTTTAGGAATTACAATATGTATCCTTTATTTATCATAGTGTATTTAGAATACTATTGTTATCACTTCACATGAAATGTAAGAACGTTTGAACAGTATAATTCCATTTACTCCCATCATTTATACTACTGACATCATAAGTTTTACTTGTATCTACATTGTAAATGTCATAAGAAAAAAAGGATTTTTTTTGTTTTAATCCATCAGTTGTCCATTAAAGAAATCACAAGAAGAAAAACAGATAGTTGTTTATACTTACCCATAGATATACCATTTCCTAAACACATTATTCCTGCCTGTAGATCTGAATTTCCATCTGGTGTTATTTTCTTTCCTCCTGAAGAACTTCCTTGAGTATTTCATGTAGTACAGGTCTGCTGACAACAAATTCTGCCAGTTTTTCTTTATCAAAAAAAATTTTTATTTTACTCGCATTTGTGAAGGATGTTTTCAGTGACTATAGAATCTGAGTTGACAATATTTTTTTTCAGCACTTTAAGGGTGTTGTTCATATCATTATTCCCCTGTATGCGTTTTGTTCCTCCGGCTATTTTTTATGATTTCAAAGGTTTTTGAAACCTTTTATTTTTAGCAGTTTGATTGTGATGTGCATTGGTGTGGCTTTCTTTTTATGTGTCCTGCTTGGGGTTTGCCGAGTTTCTTACATCTCTAGGTTAATATTTTTATCAAATTTGGGGAAAGTTTGACCATTATTTCTTTAAATATTCTTCTGTCTCTTGTTCACTCTTTCCCTTCTGGGGCTCCAATTTCATGTCTATTATACTTCCTGATATTCAATGGGAATAGTTGCAATAGGTCACTGAGACTCTATTCCTTTTTGTTGTGGTTGATGATAGTCTTTTTTTCCTCTCTCCTATTGCATCATTTTATATTATTACTTCTTATAAATTCTTATTAAATTTTTTTCCAAGTATATGTCATGTTTAACAATCAATCCCAACAGCCAAACATTCCCTAGTTTCCATGGTGGTATGGAGGAAAGACTTCTAAGAAAAGCACCTAGAAAATTTTATAGCTGCTTTTGGAAGAAGATAGTTATCTCTCTCTGCCAACAATGAACTAAATTAAAGTCTAGTGTGAGAATTTTGGCAAATATGTGAAACCTTGTTGCCATGGATTTGAAGGATGCTTCAAATAGCAAATTGAAAGACATTTCTGTATTGGGTATTCTATCCAAAGTGTGGCTCAATTAGTTATTCAACTGCATTCAATGATATTTTATTTTGCCAGGATTTGAAGTAAGTAGCCATTAATTTGTAATCTATTATTATAGTCAAAAAAAACCTCAAAATATTTTCAGCGGGCAAATTCTGATAAATAAAACAACATTCATTAAAAAGAAAAATATTTACTTCCTACCCTCAATCACCTCCTTTCATTCTCCCAAACTGCTTCTTATGAAAGGAGTTTTTGTTGCTAGTTTTTGTACTAGTGATGCAGGCTTGCTGCCTAATTCTCTTTTCTATTTCTCACTTGACTCTCAATCACAGGACCCAAATAAGGTGATTAAAAACAAGACCAAAGCCCCAGTGTTTCTGATGCATTACAGAGTCACTATGTGATCTAAATCAGGAGAGTGCCTCTCTGAACATTATTTATCAACAAGGCCCTGAAGATGTCATCTTGGATTTTACCTGATTTAAGCAAAGTGTTGATTTGTTGCTGTAATCACAAGAGAGGATTACAAAGATGGGGACATCCAAAGGTTAGGAATGAGAGTGGAAATATTCTCTGAAGTGAGTGTGGGAATCAGGCTGTTAATTCATTGTTGGATGATTATTGCAAATCCAAAGTATGTGAGTTGGGAACAGCGGGGCGGGGGTGGTGGAGGGAGGTGGGAGAGAGCTACTGAACTACATATGTCACTAAGGGACTTAAAAAAGTCATGAAAGACATGATTCTTGGCCTTAAAATTCTCAGAATCTATTAAAGGAGACAAGACACATGCAAATACACACAAGGAAAAGAGACAAAGAAACCTATGTACAAAATCGAGAATAGAAAAATATTTTAACTGGAAAAAATAGATTAAAATTCCAGAAGAATTTGTTTTACAGTATCAGAATTATAATTGGTGTTTTTAGCCTCTCTTCCAAATTATGAGTAATGTCTTTTATGACAGAAATAATACATTTATCAAGATTTTTTAAAATTATGAACTAATGTATTAAAGGCATACATTTGCATAATAGAAATCAATTAGTGAGTGAGTATCTGTTGCAAGTCTACTCTGTGCCTAGCATGTGCTGGACACTGAGCACTACTGAGGAGAAGGGCCAACCTCTGTTCTCAAAGAGCTTGCACTCTCGTAGAGTTATAAAGCTAGGAACCCCAGAGCAATAAGGCATCCTGTGCAACAAACTTAAGTCACGGGGGTAGAAGATTCATTCATTGATTACTTTTCTCACTACTTATTACAACATTATTTATTACATACTTTCTGTAGCTTTAGAGTTGCAAAAGAGTTGATCCTGATTCTCATGGAGCTTATAGTCTGGTAGATATAAACTGATGTTGACCACTTAACCATAATAGGTGAATATAAGCTCCACTTCCTCCCTTGATTTCAGTACAAAATCTTTTTAGTTGTTTTTCCCTACCTCACTGATCAATCATTTTTAATCTCCTCTCCTAATCCCTGAGCCTCTTTTCTTTTAAAAAAAATATATATATGCTTGGTCCCTACTATGGGTTGAATCATGTCCCTCTAAAATTCATGTTGAAGTCCCAATCCCCAGTACCTCGGAATGTGATCTTAATTGGAAATAGGGTTGTCACAGGTGCCGTTTAGTTAAGATGAGGTCATAATGGAATAGGGTGGGCTCCTAATCCAACATGATCGATGTCCTTACGAAAAGGAAAAATTTGGACATAGACACACACACAGGGAGGATGTCATGTGAACATGAAGGCAGAGATCAGGATGATGGATCTACAAGACACGGAACACCAAAGACTGCCAGCAAACACCAAAAGCTAGGAGAGAGGCATGGAATGGATTCTCCCTTACAACATTCGAAGGAACTAACCCTGATCACACCTTGATCTTGGGCTTCCAGCCTCTGGAACGGTAAAACAATAAATATCTGTTGGTTAAGCCACCCATTCGGTGGCATTTTCTTACAGCAGCCCTAGCAAATTAAGTCAGTCTCTAAATAATCCCATTTGTTTCACAGTTTTAAATACCAGATCTATACCACCACTTCCCAAGTTTACATCTTAATCCCAGAACTTCCTTCCATCCTCCAGACTCATGTACGTAACTGCCTACTGACATTCCTACTTGGAGGTCTTAAAAACATCTCAAGTTCAACATGCCCAAAACTAAAATTTTCATCTCCTCCTAGAAAACATGTTCACCCACAGCCTCCCCTGTCTTATTAGATGGTGGTACCATCCTCTTGGTTTTCAGGACAAAACCTTGGTGTCATTTCACTATTGACTGAATTGTTTCTCCCAAAAATTTATGTTAAAGCCCTAACCCCCAACGTGATATTATTTGGATACGGGGCCTTTAGGAGGCAACTAACGTTAGATGAGGTCATGGGAAAGGGCCCTCATGGTAGGATTAGTGCCCTTATAAGAAGAAACACCAGAGAGCTTGCTTGCTTTCTCTCTCCCTCTCTCTCCACATGAGGACACAGCAAGAAGGCAGCTGTCTGCAAGCCAGGAAGAGAGCTCTCACCAGAATTCATCCATGCCGACACCCTGATCATAAACTTTTAGCATCCAGAACTGTGAGAAAATAAATTTCTGTTGTTTAAACCACACAGTCTATGGTATTTTGTCATGTCGTCCTGAGCTAAGATACCACCCTTGACTCCTGTCTCTCATACTTCATAGTCAATCTTCCAGAAAGTCCTGTTGGGTCCACCTTCAAAATATATCCTTCTGCTCACTACTTCCACTACAGTCACCCTGATCTGAGCTACCGCCTCTCTACCCTGGATTCCTGCAATAGCCTCTAACTGATCTTCCTGCTTTACCCTTAACCCCCTCAGTCCATTCAACACAGCAGCCAGAACGAACATTTTACAATGTAATTCACATGGTATTGTTCCTCTGCTCAAGACCTGCAATAGCTCCTGATTTTCTTCAGTGGAAATGTCAAAGCATTTGCAATGGCCTAAGCCAGGTGTTCTGACACCACACTTTTCTGCACTGGCATATTCTCCTCTACCACATTGATTGAACAATGAATTAAAATATCTCAGAGTCTAGAAAGTATTTTGAGTTAGAATTAATTGCATTGGTTGAATTGTCATATCTGTGAGCCTCAGTTTCTTCATCTGTAAGATAAGGAGGTTTAAATAATCTGTAAAGATCCTTCCAGCTCTAACAGTTACAATTTTTGTTAGCAAAAGAATTTACTCTGCTATGTGTAGTGCTGACACTGTATTGAAGGACCCCAAAATGAAGTGACTATTTTGTAATTATTGAGTTGATCTAATCAAAGCAGACAGCACACTAGGTAATATAATCCCTGAAGTGAACTTTATTCAGTGAAACTTATTCAGTTTACATTCAAACAAATCAGATAATTAGATAACCTCAGCCAATATGTAAGAAACTAGTATCTTTAGACAACATGCGTGTTCATAATGGGCTGACCACATTTCACGTGGATCAAGAGGACATGCATACATGCAAGAACACCCACGTTTTATACTCATATGTTAGACTTCACATCGAGAAAAAAATGGCTAAAAAAACTTGACTCGGGTCTTTTAAGATGGGAAATATTTTTTAAAGGCACATTTAGTTAGCATTAAATTAAAAACAAGCGGATAAAATTCTTTTTAATTTGCTAAAAATGTTTTCATAAATACACTTGTTTTCCATTTATTTCATCAACTTAAAGATTTTTTTAATATTTAAGCATTTCTTTATTTCAGAACTTGAAAATTGTTTTAAAGAATCTCTATTAATCTTCTCCTTGCTCCCTCCTCTCCAGGTACACTACCTGCTTCTTATTCCTGGGGCACATCAGGCACATTCCTACACAGGGCCTTTGTACTGGCTGTCTTCACAGCCTGGAACATTCTTCCTTCAGATGTACATATGACTATCTCCCTCACTGCCTTGAAGAGTTTGCTAAAATGTCACCTTCTCAATTATATCTTCCTTTCATTCCACATTCATGATAACACTTATTCTCTCCTATTTTTTACCCGTAACACTGAACACCTCATAACATACAATATAATTTCTATATTTTTACGTTTTTATTTATTTTTGGTCTCCCTCTCCTGCACCAGAATGTTAGTTTCATGAGGCACAGACCTTTGTTTTCATTCACTGATATATCCCAAATGCCTAGAATAGCACCTGGAATATAATTGGTGTTCAACAAATATTTGTTAACTGAGTGAATCTGACAATGTTCTAAAGTATTTGAATCTAGATGATGGCTAATAAAGTCTTTAAAAATAGTAAAGTACTGGAAACAAATAAATCAGTTTGTGATAGGGTGATATTTAGATTGAGAAAATATTTACAAATATTATACTAATGTATTTTTTAATTTAATTTTTTATTGGAGTATAGCTGATTTACAATGTCGTGTTAGTTTCTGCTGTACAGCAAAGTGAGTCAGTTATACATACACATATATTCACTCTTCTTTAGATTCTATTCCCATATAGTTCATTACAAAGTACTGAATAGAGATTACTGTGCTACTCAGTAGGTTCTTATTAGTTATCTATTCTATATATAGTAGTGTGTATATGTCAGTCTCAATATCCCAATTTATCCCTCCCCCCAACACTAATGTATTTTAATTGCCTCTTTAACTTGTGATTCCTAATACCCTCCCACCCCAATGCTAAACCTTAAATATTATTGTCTGATGAAAAGAGTGGGCAGATAATTGACTTATTAGTATGATAATAAATAGGCTTGAAAACCAATTTGGAAAAAGAAATAATTTTTTTCTAAATTTCACTTGCATATTTAGCCAAGCATACTCAGACCATAGAGTTTGTATCATGGAAAAAAAACACTGTCCAGAAAGGAAGGCCAGGCCAAGAGTTTTGGTGGCCTAACATAGACGGAAAGAACCTTCTCCACACTTGACACCAGGAGGTATTTTAGATAAGGGAAGAGACACACTGAGAGCAGATACTACTTATTTATGAATCAGGAAAAACAGCCTGAAAGAGAACAGTTCTACAGCCATCCATAGCGTGGTTAAGAGGGTGAGACAACATGACAGGCAAAGAGAGGGTCGAGTTGGTACTCCTAAAATATCCTCAGTTTCTGTGTGGCATTATTTCCTTTTTTTCAAAAGGTTTTTCTTTTTTACTGAAGTATAGTTTACAATGTTGTGTTACTTTTCAAGTATACAGCAAAGTGATTCAGCTATACATATATAATATGTAATATATATATACATATACACATATATGTATATATGTATATATATACACATATATGTGTATATGTATATATATATACACATGTATATTATACATATATACATATATAATCATATATAATCTTTTTCAGATTTCACTACTGCGCATATACCCTGAGAAAACCATAATTCAGAAGGACACATGTACCCCAATGTTCACTGCAGCACTATTTACAATGGCCAGGACAGGGAAGCAACCTAAATGTCCATCAACCAAGGAATGGATAAAGAAGATGTGGCACATATATACAATGGAATATTATTCAGCCATAAAAAGGAATGAAATTGGGTCATTCGTAGAGACATGGATGGATCTAGAGACTGTCATACAGAGTGAAGTAAGTCAGAAAGAGAAAAACAAATATCGTATATTAACACATATATATGGAATCTGAAAAAATTGGTGTAGACGATCTTATTTACAAAGCAGAAATAGAGACACAGACGTAGAGAACAAATGTATAGATACCAAGTGGGAAGGTGGGAGATTGGGATTGACATATATACACTACTGATACTATGTATAAAATAGATAAGTAATGAGAACCTACTGTATAGCACAGGGAACTCTACTCAATGCTCTGTGGTGACCTAAATGAGAAGGAAATCCAAAAAAGAGGGCACGTATGTATACATATAGCTGATTCACTTTGCTGTACAGTATAAACTAATACAATATTGTAAAGCAACTATACTCAAACAAAAAAAAATATCAATCAATCAATCATCCACTCCTGTCCTTTCTCTCCAGCCCCCATACTGATGATCATGGCTTGCTAAGACGCCTGACGGCACCAGCCACTGTTACTTCGGCCAGGAACCACCAAAGGGAATTCCAAGGGTACTTTCTCCTGATGCTCACAGAGCACCCGACCCTCAATACTCCAAAGCCTCTTCACTGAGCTAAACCATCAGTACTCCACTGTCCCCACCCTACTCATAAATCTCAAATTACTAAGATACCACTGTGTAGGCCTCAAAGTCATAGCCAAATGGCAGAAACTGAAGCAATCAAAGACATTTATATGCATTCCTACATATTTTAAGAGTGTGCTGAGATGACTGCAGTAATCATATATGCATGACTATAATGCAGAAAGAAAACAAGGAAGAGGTGAGTTTTGAGACAAATTCTTAAGGAAGATTGTAAAGCAGGAAGGAGTTTGGACATTCCAGCCAGTGGTAATAAAACAGTGCAAGCTAGGGGTCAGTTATCTGAGACGTATAAAAGGAGCACATTTGTTTTTCTGGAATAGAAACTCCTTGTCAGATGGGCATAGAATCATTATACAGTAAAAACTGAAGGCAGCTGTGGAGGAATTATTTGCTATACTTTCCTTAAGGCCAAATCTCCCTACCTCACAAGAAGAGTATTTCACACCTCTGAAGCAAAACTACATCCAGTATCACCTTTCATCTGAGATTATATATAGAAGCATATTTACTTTTTAACTATTTCCTCAGAAGAATTTTAACCCTTGGGAGTATTATTAAAACTATTGTAATGAAACTTCTCTACAACTGTAGCTACATTTGTAATGCTTGAGTAGTGCTTAGCTGAGGTACCATGACACCAGAAAACACAACAAATCCTTTGGAGGGACAAGGAGTGGCCTCTATACTTAGCAACACTGTCACTACATATACCAGAGGCGGAAACGCCTCCTGGAAGAAGCTTTGAATAACAAGGAATTTGATTGACCTTTGCTGAAAACTCTGATAGGGTGGCTGAATTTGACTTGCTGGCTAAGGCAGCGAGTCTATTAGGACAGAAGTATGAAATATGTGTGTGTGTGCATAGAATTGATTAGATAAATTCTGTATATAAACGCATATGCATGTGCACACACACACATACAGACACATGCACAAACATATCTAAGTATTTGTGGGTGACAAACTCACTTTTGTTTGAGAACTTTTGGAGAGCAACTACCTCAATGACTCTAGATCAGTCTATCAATATTTATTGAAAAATATGTATTTTATGTGTTACATGAGGTGGGAGCTTAAAACACTATTTCAGACCCTCAGAGAACTATAATCTTTGTTTCCTTAGTGCAGCAAAGGCAGGAAGACAGAAGATGAAGCTTGGACCTGGCACACGTGCAGCCCGATGTTCACAGAGCTTGACAAGATCAAGCATGCTTCAGGCAATGGTGAGCACTTTATTGCCAAGAGAAGGTCAGAAGTTTCCAACAAGTACGCACTTTTCCACCTAGGAAATCCAAGGCAGAAACGCTCATGGTTTGCCTTCAGTGAAGGAGGTTTATTCCAGGATACAAGAACACAAAGTCACACGAAAGTTACCCCACCAGCCTAAGAATCATACTGAGATTCAAATGTATAAGACATTCAAGAAGCCCATAGAAACCCATAAAATATGTTCAACATCTGCTAGGGGACATCCTGAATACTGGGACTCTCACAGAAGTTATACATCTCAAAATAATAGATGTCATTAGGATGGTTTGCCATCATTATCTATTGTACACTCTTTGGGTAAGTTTTACTCCAAGCCACCTTGGAGGTCCCTGAGCTCCCTCATATGCACCCTTTATATTTACCTCATGCCTCCATCTCTAACTCAACTCTATCTCATTAGTGTACCAGAGCTATTTTTGTTCAAAATCCATACTGCAGGAAAGAGCAGTTTCTGGCTACTTTCTCTTTCAAAGGTATTTGCATATGAAACAAGCCTTTGAGGTGACACGGCCTCCATCAGCCTGAAATACCAGACAGCACAGAATCAGAGGTGGGGAAGAATCCATGAGTTTACGCAGCAGAAGGTCACTTAGACAGAAGTCTGCCCATGGGTGACCTCATTCAATGAAACTGAAGGGAACAGGTATCACCTATCAGGAACCCAAGCAGAATCTCAGTCCTGGAAAGTGAAATGACAAAGCAAAGGTCATCAGTGGGGCACCAGAGCTCAGCCAGGTTATAAACAATGTCTTGGGTAGGGAACAGTTAAATCTTCAGGGGAAAAGATGGATGAACTTAGCTGAAGAGCTGGGATGATAAAGGCAGAGGAAAAAAGGTAAAATTAAAAGAAGCCAAATGGGGCTTCCCTGGTGGCGCAGTGGTTGAGAGCCCGCCTGCCGATGCAAGGGACACGGGTTCGTGCCTCAGTCCGGGAAGATCCCACATGCCGCGGAGTGGCTGGGCCCGTGAGCCATGGCCGCTGAGCCTGCGCGTCCGGAGCCTGTGCTTCGCAGAGGGAGAGGCCACAGCAGTGAGAGACCCTCATACCGCAAAAATAAAAATTAAAAAAAAGAAGCCAAATGGAGAAACTACAAAAACATGTGAAAAGCTAAATAACAGTATGGGCAATAAATCATGATTCACGGCACCACGGTGGTACTGGTCCTCTTCAGTCCTCCTCCAGTCACTACCACTGCTGTCACCACTGGAGCCACCATCACAGATTAAGCTTAGGCTTAGTCATGAATGAATAGGTACTCGTCAGGCAGTGGGGGAAAAATCAATGTGACTACAGCGTAGGGTGGGCATAGCATAGTCGCAAAGATAAAACTTGTATGAAGAAAAAAAGATGAAAGTAAGTACACCGCTGGAATAGACTTTAATAAAGCGTGCCTCAGCTACATGAGACCTAGGTGAGAAATTCTTACTTCATGGCCACATTTATTTGAATATTCGGGAAGAACATTCAGAAGAAATTTCATAATCACATTACATTCTTCACACTAAACTTAAAAATTACAAGACTCTCCAGATATAGTCAGTGTTAAGTCTGCCTTAATGAGGCAAGGCAGAGTCTGACAACCGATTCTGATATTGAGCACTCCCTGCCCCCCACCCCACCAGCCAGGAATGTCAGGAAAACACTGCATTAGTTGTCTCAGTTCATCAATCTAATAAATGAGTTCTCAAATGTCATTTTCCCTCCATATGCAGCAAACATTTCTCTATTATTTAGTTATGCTGTTTTAACTGGGTTAACTCTCAGTGCACCAGCACAGTTCCATCTGTGAGAGGCGCTTATGCCACTTAATGTAGAGAAAGAGAGCAGCAAGAGAAAGGGGAGGACAGTTCAGAATGACGTGTGGTATATGCTTGTCAGGATGGAAAAGAAGCATGCTAAATTCACCATTTTCAATTAGAGATCATAAAATCCGCTGGTGATATGCCTTTTATTTCATTAACAGAAACATTATTCATCTAGAATATCCTTCAAAGCAAAATAAGCATTTTAATTAAATCCTACAAATGGGATAGTTTCCTGGTCTATTTGCCGTATGTAACAATTGTAATGGAGTTAGGGAGAGCATTTGAGAAAAGAGTACAAAATGATATATGTAGGGTTTAAACCTGAGTGAAATAACTATAAGCTGGTACATGGAATTGAAGGGTAACAGAATATGCCACCACAAAATATGCTACTTTGGCATATTGATTATTTTTAGTGAAAGACAACTGAGAAGAAGCAGACATAAGAAAAGCTCTCTGCCCTTCACAAATTTGCCTAAAAGCAGGACATAAATTTATAAAGACGTTCCCCCCTCCCTTCTCTACCACAAAGGATAGAAGTTAACCACTGGAGACAACTCCAGACCCTTATCAACCCAGAGGAATCTACATAACAAACCTTGACAAAACTAGCCTTTAGCTACCACTAGTTTACCCATATGTGCCTTCCCCAAAATTTGCCATCCCTAGAAACTCAAAGTTTTCCTTTGTCTTTGTCACCTCTCTACAAAAATTATTTTTCTTCACTAAGATGCTATGTAAGCTCAAGTGCTAACCACCCCTTTGAGTTATTCATCACTGAGTTCTCCCATGTTTATGTGCAATCCATCTGTTATTAAACTTCTGTTGTTCTCTTGTTAATCTGCTGCGGGTTTTATTTCCAGTCTAATTTCAGGGCCCCAGACAATGAACCTAAGATGGTAGAGGAAAAATAATTTTATTCTTCCCTACGGAAACTTCTCATGTGCAGCAAAAATCCTGAATAGACACTTAAAATGACTATAAATTTAATTATGAAAACGTGCTACTTCAGAAATGGTTAAGTCAATAGAAAAATATTTATCATTGCAATCATAAACTAAAAAACATTCATGTAAAGAAATTTTTGCCAAGCCCCAAAATGTATTAACTTTTTAAACTTAAATTAAATATGTTGTAAATCAGTTTGCTTTATCATTATGAATCTGAATCAAGTTTTCCCAGCACTTGGTGGCTTTTCTATACATGAGCTTAATATACCCACCACTTCCACATGTATAAGCATTGGGTGTGTACGATTCACATGAAACGTGTATCAATCCATTCAGAATCTACAACTTGACTGCAGATTGGTGACTTCTTACATAGGGACCATGGTTACCTAATCACGCAATTTATGTGATTAATATAGACAACCAAACTGAATAAAATTCACTTCAGGGATTGAATTACCTTGTTTGGCTGCCTGCAATGATCAGATTTACTGTATAATTATAAAACAGTAATTTCAATTTGCACTAGCTCAAATAGATATACAATATACACTGTAAGTACATTACCTTGTTCACGAAAATTACATAATTTTTGTGCTAGAGGGAACTTAGAGATTAACTCCTTATTTTACAGATGAAGAGACTGAGGACTCAAAATTTGCCCAATTCAATTAACGCAGCTAAACCAGGAGCAGAACACTTTCTGGACTCTGAATCATCTCAGTTAGATTTTTAGAACCAGTGTGGTAAAATAGCATGTTATGCCACTTCGCTTCTAATCTTGAAACTACTACTGTCATGATTTTAGGCTAGATGTTCTCATACTAGATGGCATGAATGGGTGAAGAAGTTGATCCTTTAGGCCCTAGCATGCCTGGGCAGGACCTGAGGCAGCCTGAACTCCTGGGCCAGCTGCCCAAGCAAATGTGCCTATTTATCCAAGTGAGCCAAACAAACACTGTCATCTATTAGTGCAGTGATGTAAAAGAATTGGAAAGAACTTGATCTTTAGTACTTGAGGCAATTAAATCTAACCTATCCATACCTCAGACACCTCCCCTATAAAGTGATGGACTTGGACTATATTACTTGCACAAATACTTACCAAAGTGTTCTTTCATTTATTACATTCTGCTAGATTCTAGGGATGATACAGTTGTGAGTAAGACACAGTACACTGTATTAGTCAGAATATGCAAGGCTGTGCTGTGGTAACAAATACCAAAATCTCAGGGGCTTAACCTAACTCAAACCAATGTAATTCGAGGTGCCCTCCTCTGTCTGGAACATGTGGCATCTGAGATGATGGCAACAGGGAAGAAGAAAAATGCGGGAGACATACTAACTCTTAACTGCTTGATTCAGAAGTGATGCACATTAATTTTGTTCTCATTTCATCGGCCAGAATTAATTACATGTTCCTATCCTAATTGCCAGTGTGGAAAATATAGGGAATCATATAGATATTTGGTGACCACTAAAAGCCTCTCCTTTATTCATGAAGAAAAAGATAGATGAATATACTTTATTTTATACCAACTTTATTCTAAGTTAAGATGCTGTACTTCTGTTTTTCCTTATACAGCTTCTAATAAGCATGTTATTTGTTCACCCAACGAATCCTGGTTTATCAACCTCAAAACACATGGCAATTGGGGGGATTCCTATCATAAAAACACAGTCCTTTGATTAGATGAAATATGACACTAATAATAATGGCTCACATCACTATACTCTGTGAATTTTTAAAATTCTTTCACATATATGAAAATAACACCAACCTTGTATGAATCTGCAACAATAAAAATTTAAAACATGTTTAAAACACTTAACACAGTATCTAGCCGTGGAAGGGCTAAATAAATATTAGTTATTATCACTGTCACAAGTGACATCATTATTGTTTTGTTGTTAGGTCTCATTTGATTCTCTGCAAGACATGTTTAACCTCACTAAGGGAAGTTAGATTCAAGAGGCTGTCATTTGCCCGAGAACACACAGCTTAAATACAAGAGCAGAGCTGTAAATCTAACTACTCTGATACCAAGTCCAGTCATCCCTGCACTTTTTAACAGGAAGAAGCAAAACAATTCTTTGTTTGGAGCCCTAGTTTATCTTTCTGATTGCTGAACAATATTTTAGTTGCACAAGATAGTGAGTTAACTAGGATATAGTTTGAGTCCCTTTCCTATTCTAAGATTTTAGCAATATCCAATTATTTTAAAATCATATGACTAACAGCACAAATGTAACAGGTATAAAAGAAGTATTTTATAAGGAGTAATGAACAAGAAATGGTTTCCTCCATCTTACCTGCTCATCTCTCCCATATTTGTAGAATAAAGTATTATTAGGGTGACTGTCTGGCACACAAGAGAAAATGGCCAAGGCAGCATGGGCACAAGATTGCTGGAGTAACATAGAAAACAAACTTATGGTTACCAAAGGGGAAAGCTGGTGGGGAGGGATAAATTGGGAATTTGAGATTAACAGATACATGCTACTACATATAAAATGGATAAACAACAAGGACCTACTGTATAGCACAGGGAACTATACTCAATATCTTGTAATAACCTATAATGGAAAAGAATCTTAAAAAGAATACATATATAAGGATACAAATATATTCTTATAAAGAATATATATATATATATATATATATATATATATACATATATATGTGTGTGTATATCAGAATCACTTTACTGTATACCTGAAACACTCTAAATCAACTATACTTCAATTTTTAAAAAAGCAAGATTGCTGGGGTAGCATTCACTGGAAAAAATTTACAAAGGCAGGAATCGCCCACTTTTTCTGGGGTAGTGAGTGGAGCCCTTGATTATGAAACACTAAGTGCATGACTATGGGTGTGTCAGTCCTTCCTTGGTGTGATCAGAACTAGAATATAATAGCCCTATGATGACAGAGGAGGATCCCTGGTCCTTGGAAGAAGCTAGAAAGCTATGCTGCTGGTCATGGTTAGCTTGTCCTCAACTTCCACATTGAGTACAGATAATGACCCTGTTATGCTTTTCAACTAAATACCTCCAGGGCTACTCAATCGATGGCCCTTTCCACTCTGCCTTAGATGAACATGAACTATTCTTGTCAGTTATTACTCAACCATTCCTAACTGTCATCTAGTGTCAAACACAATGATGCTGTGACTAGCCGCACAACTCTTAGTTTGGAAGGATAGATTATGATACCTAAACACCACTTCTTGATTTGGGGAAAGAGGAGAGAACTGAGTAAAAGGTTAACTTGACTGATCCTCTGAATGCTAGTCTCACATGAAAAGAGTTGATCTCTTGCAAAGTTCCATGGAAACTGGCCACAGCCAGTGACTGATGGCCAGATTAAGGCTATCAGTCACTGTCAACTGCAATGACTTGGTCGGGCCCAACAAGTCAGGGAAGGGACTGATACTACACCCAATCCGAAACTCACAGACATGGCAGGATAAGGCTGTAGTCAATGTGCTGCCATGTCATGCAGCTTTTGTATCTCAGCCTCTGAACACACCAGAGGAGCTGGCACTTCACTAATCATGCAGTTTAAAAGCCCACAACCCAAAGGGTGGGGATACCTCTGATGGAGTCTGAGGAAGAACCCTGATAGATTTTTGTGCATTGTCCTAAGAAGAATGGGTGTGACAGAAGCACAGCCCACACATCTGCTATCTGTACATTGGTACAGATCCTGTACCAATGAATTTTCCAGAATGCTACTCTGGTAGGCCTTATGTGACAGCTGTTTTGCAATTCATCTTTATTTGCACAACAGAAACATCACAATTTATCAATGAAACAAGAACATGGTAAGGGTGAAAGAGAATATTGTTACTATTTACACCTGGACAACAGTACTGTCCCTGGAAATCCAGGCTGTGTGGTCACCTTAGACATTTTACCTTTCAGAGGAGAAAAATCAATCAGTGAAAGGCCTGGAATCCTGGAAATCATATCAGCACACTGAAGACATTCAGATGGAGAGAAATCTGATAGTCCAAGGCCATTTATGTGTGTTTGTGTACATTGCAAAGGAGGACAACATACACTTACTCAAAGGGCCATCAAATGGCAGAGTGAAAGGTTTATTCTCTCCTGCTCCAAAAAGCAGAATTATGCTCAAGATGCAGATTCAGGCTCAATATAAGGAATCAAGCATCAGAGCTACTCAACAACAGAGGAGGCTGCCTCACCAGAGTACTCTCCTCATACTCTGGAAGTATTCAATCTGAGGAAGAGTGGATACCTTTCATGGGTACAGTGGGATATTTTCTACAATGATCAAGGAACTATATACATAGCTCCTAAGACTCTTTGAAGATTGTAATTTGCAAGTGGCTACTATCATGAAAAGAATATGGGATCTTGTTGGTTTTGTAATATCAAGAATCTCATGCACTAGTAAACAGTCTACACTCAAACCAAAGCAGAGAGATAACCTAATGCACGAAAGGAAAAAGAAATTTTCCGGTGTGTGAGACTGGTAATCCAGGAGAGGCCACAAAACATAATACAATTCTGTGTCTGATTTGCATGCATGAAGGAAAATCATAGCAATATATTGTTACCAAGGATGTAATTAACTGGTATTACCTAAAAAATGTGAAAGTTCAGAATTCCATTCAAAATCTCTATTTACTTACATGAAATTAAAAGATTTAAGCACTAATTGAACAATGATGAAATTTTATTAACTCCTGAATCCTTTAGCTAAATGGTGTATTTGTATACAATATTCTTTTGAAATAGGGTTGCACTTTGGCTAAATTATGAAAGTGGTAAAATTTGTCTTCAAATAAACTTCACCTCCTTATTCTCCACATTGTCCTCCTTGAGTCAACCCTCTTCAAAACTTCCTAATGTTTCCCACTTCCCCTCTTTTACTCTCAGGAAAGGATGGAATCAAACCAGGTTCCCTACAATTAAAATGACTAAAAAGGGTGACATCTATCATCTGTCAATTATCATATATATATATATATATATTTTTTTTTTTTTTTTTTTTTTTTTTTTTTTTTTTGGTGGTACGCGGGCCTCTCACTGTTGTGGCCTCTCCCATCATTGCGGAGCACAGGCTCCGGACGCACAGGCTCCGGACGCACAGGCTCAGCGGCCATGGCTCATGGGCCCAGCCGCTCCGCGGCATGTGGGATCCTCCCGGACCGGGGCATGAACCCGTGTCCCCTGCATTGGCAGGCGGACTCTCAACCACTGCGCCACCAGGGAAGCCCCCAATTATCTTATATTTTAAACACATTAAATTCAGTGTGATAAAATTCTAATAACGGAATTCCAGGAATCAGTCTTATCAACTAAGAGCTGTTTGATGGAGAATTCTTGGCTTCTGAATTTTTGCCATGTAGGAAGTTCCCAATTCTTCATACTAGTTAATCCTGTCCTATATTTATCTACTCCAGTAACACCAAAGTAAGGCTGTTATGGTCTTCATTGATCAATAAGAATAGCTGGGTATTTATTCAGGATTCTATGTGCTAAGCATTACACTAATCTTATATATTATCTCATCCTTTAATCTTCACAACGATATAAATTATATATTATTGTCACAGCACAGATAAAACTAAAGAAATTTAGGTGAAAAAAAAAGATTGAGAAATGTGTTTAAAATTATATGACCAAGTGGTATGGTTGGAACTTATCACTTGATGTGTCAAATTCCCAACTCTGGGCTCTCAATCTATGGGTTCTATGCCACATTAGCATGTTGATATTATCCACTAGTATTTCAAATGTGTGTATTGAGAAAAATGCATAAAAATGAGAGAATGCCCTTTCTCTGTAACTTGTCCAATGTCTCATATCTTGTTTTCCTCCATGGATGCTTATACCTGTGGCAAACTTAATCAGAACTCAGCAGATACTGCAGGACCAATCAGAGACTATTAAGCCCCTCTCAAGCTTCAATACCTTCTCCTCCCATACCACACACCTTTCTTTCAGAAATACATGAGTTTAACATCTCATTCTTCTTTTTGATTACATTCTTTTAGGTGAAAGTGATGTCTTTCTTCTGAAAATTGAAACCTATGATTTCCTTCCTTAACTGGTCATTTTAAATAGAAGTCTGGGTGATTTAACAGAAGAACAGAATCAGTCATCTCCATATTAACCCAGAGGGGAAGATAGTAGAAATGGAAAAGTTCTAACTGATCAGTATCAAACATCTGACCAAATTGTGTGGTCAACTAGGCACTAAATGGTCCTCCACTATACTGCCTGGTAATGAGGAGAAATTGAAGAGATGGTTGCAGATTGAATACCAGAAAGTAAGTTTAAAGACAGATGCCCACGAGGGGAGGAGGGAGACTTGCTTGTCATTCTCACTGTCGGCCTCAGGTTTTATCCCCAATGTAATAAACTAGTAATAAGATTCATCCTAGGTAAACACAAGATGGTGTCCCCTTTTAGACAAATTACAGAGAGGCACACCCACACTGACTGTAAAAGGAGGGAAAGTTGTGACCACTATAGAGAGAAAGCAGGCAAATCTTTAGAACCTTAACTGGGCCAAGTGGAAGATGACGGAGGGAAACAAACAGTGCTTGGTAAGAAAGGATGGCAACAGCTGGGCTGTATATGGCTCAGCCCCTCCTGCAATCTGATACAGCAATCTTAGATCCATTCGAAGGCAACAGGAATAAGTCTCAGAGATTTTTCTAGTGGATCCAGGCTGCTAAAGGGAGCTTTGGATCTTCTTAGGGAGATTTTTTGAGACAGGCAAACATTTGTAGGAAGACATGAATGAGGCATTGACTGGTATCCAGGCTCTTAGTGCCCTGGATTGAGTTTACAATGTTGATGAAGGAAACTCACTAGACAATGAGAAACTGACCCAAAGAAATTTGGATAAATGTTTGCCCTCAGCCCTACTGTCTTGGAAGACTCCCCTAGTTCTATGTTGAAACCAAGTGAGAACTTAAGAGAATTTGGTGATGTGGCAGTAAGTACTACATTAAGGTAGACTTCTTTATAAAAACTGTCTTGGTGAGAATAAAGACCAAGCCAGGCAACAGGCATAAGCCCCAAGAACCACAAATAGGAATTAATGTGTCTGTGGTTGTTGAGTAAAGGGTCTCCAAAGCTGATATTGATGTTGTTGGTTATGATGACCTTGCTGCTTGATAATGGATTTTGATTGGATCAAAAACATTGGAGGTTCATTTGGTTATGTGTAGCTGCTACACCACTCAAAGTGGAAAGTAAATAAGACTTGTTCACTGGAGCTGAGTCATTTTCTCCCCTACAAGACCCTGATCCTCTCTCTTCCTCTAATCCAAATTCAATTGCTTTAAAGAGAAAGCTGATTAGGGGTACAGCCAAAGTCTCCCTATTCCCAAGGGGTACCAAAAGCCATATGCACCAGCCCATGTATGCTGAGGAACAGTGGAGAGAGAAGGACCCAAAGTTGTATGCTTTGTTGGTTACATAAAACAAGTCACCATACTATCCTTTCTCAAGAAGGGAGGAAATGCCCAGATTCAGATCATGGGGTTTGGGCAACATTCACAAAGAGGAAGGGAAGCTAATCTGACCTTGTAAGTGGGGCCCTTTGGGATGATTCAATGTACTGTCACTGTGGCTTGCACTGCAGAATGTATAATTGGTATTGATATTTTACATGCCTGTACTATGAATGCTTATAAGCACCAAAAGGGATTCTCCTATTCAGGAACTACTGCATGCAGAGAAAGGCTAGAGAAACATGTAAGTCACTCTCCCAACCATGTTCCCTCCCAGGTGGTTGAACAGAAACAATAGAATTTCAGGAGAAAAAGAGAAATTACAGCCCTGATTGAGGACTTAGAGGCAGCAGGTATAGTGAAAGATGCTACATTCCTGAATGGCTAATGTGAAAGACCAACATGAGCTGGAGGTTTAGAGTAGCTTCATTGTCAACGAATTCAGTAGTTGCTCCCATAGCCCTGGCTGTTTCAGACACTGTGACTGGAACTGAATCTACTGCACAGACTAATGACACTTGATATGCTGCCTAGGATGTTGCCAATGCCTTATTTTCTAGTCACTGGTGCCTGACTGCCAAAACCAATTCATATTCATGTGGCCTCCAATATATATTGTTCAGGGCTAACTAAACTCTGCTGCTATTTGCCACCAATGAGTGGGTCAGGATTTAGCACAAGTGCCTCGACCTTATGGTGTCCAAAGCTTTCACTCTATAGTTGATGTCCTGTGGGATGGCAAAGCAGAAGCCTCAGTCTAAACAGCCCTGACTGCATCGTTATCATAGCTCTACCAGCACGGGTCGCTGATAAACCCCAACGAAATTCAGGGGCTTATTCATCAAGTGAACTTTCTTAGGACTACGTGGACAGATTCAAAACACAATCTCTCAGGCAGTCAAGGAAAAACTGTTGTCTCTTTGCCTCTCCCATCCCTCCACCAAATAGAAGGCTCAGCACTTTATTTACTCTTTGAACATTGTAAACAATATGTACATCACTTGGTCCTTTTATCTGAGAATCTGCAAATAAATATCTTTTGAATGGGGACCAACCAATAGGCTGAACTGGAGGCTGTACATCAAGGTAGGTTTGAATGGGGACCAACCAATAGGCTGAACTGGAGGCTGTACATCAAGATAGGTTTGAATGGGGACCAACCAATAGGCTGAACTGGAGGCTGTACATCAAGGTAGGGCACATTCTCTACTTTTGGGGCTCCCAAATAATAATGACCTCTTTGAGCTACAATTTTCGATGACTGGTTGGAGCCTCTGGCAATGGGCATCTATAAAACTGTGGCAGGCTATCTTGCTAGCCTGCAAGTGGGGTAAAATTTTAGACCCTTTGCAGTTTATGATACCTAATTCATCTTGAATCCTTATATTAGAAGTTTGTGAAAATACACACTATACTTATTTATACTTTTGAAAAAGCATTGCTTTTGGGGGTAGAACATTCCAGTACACTATTTTTTTCAAAGCAGCATTAACACAGTCACTCAATTTAAGTAAAGCTTCTATCTCAAGTGTCCTCTGATAAGAACAGAAGTTTACGTATCAGAATAAATTGAGAAAGATGTAGGAATGGGCATTGAGGAGAACAGCAGAGATCTTCACCTTATTCTATTTTTTAAGAAGCATTACTAAAGATAAATGATTAAATATTTTATAGAAATTACCATTTTAATTAAAATGCAGACTGGAGAACTTAGTATATGAAGAGGAAACACTGGGGGCTTAAAATCCTTGAAAACATCAGAATTTAAAGCTATTAGTTTTCATATTATCCTTTGAGCCATCTATTAAGTTCCTAGCTGAATATTAAAATATATTAATAAAAGAACAAAATATTGAATCCCTTCATTTAGTGTATAACTACAGACTATAAATAGAGCTGATAATACATTTATTTCCCCAAGTCTGTTACATTAAACAGCGCTGATGATCCAGATGAATTTCTATTTTATTTTATTTCATTTACAAACAGTGAAACTCACTTTTTTGGATGTACAGTTCTGTATGTTTTAACATATATAGATTCTTTAACCATACTGCAAAAGAATGGAGAAGAATTCTAGCAACCAAAAGAGTTCCCTCAGGCTGCCACCTGTATTCAGGACCTTCTCCCTCCTAAGCTCTGGCAAACATTGATCTGTTCTATTCCTTTTTAGGGGGTGGGGGAGCATTTCCAGAATGTTATGTTAATGGACTCACACAGTATATAGCCTTTTGAGTTTGAGTTCTCTGACTTAGCATAATTCTCTGGAGAATCAGCTAAGTTCTGGCATGTATCAACAGTTCATTCCTTTTTATTGGTGATTAGTATTCCATATGTAGATTACCAGAGTTTGTTTCTGCATTCACCCATTGAAGGACATTTGTGGTGCTTCTGGCTCTAGATGATCATTAATAATGCTACTATAAACATTTATGTACAGGTTTTTACATGAACTTTCATTTCTCTAATATACGTACCTAAAGGTGGGATTGCTTGGTCACATAGTAAGTGTGTGCTTAACTCTTTGAGAAACTGTCAAACTATTTCCTTTTTTGCTCTACATTCTTATCAATACTGGACATCATCTGTATTTTTTATTTTAACCAAGGTAATAGGTATGTAATGCTGTCTCATGGTGGTTTTCATTTTTATTTCCCTAATGATGTAGAACGTCTTTTCTATTTGCCATCTATATGTCTTTTTTGCTGAAGTACCTGTTTAAATCTTTTGTCCATTTTAAAAAATTGGGTTCCAGTACAACATTGAATAGAAGTGGTGAGAACAGACATCCTTGCCTAATTTCTGATGTTAAGGAGAAAGGAATCAGTCTTTCACCAGTAAGTACAGAGTTAGCTGTAGGTTTTTCATAAATGCCCTTTATCAGATAGCAGAACATTTCCTTCTTTCCACATGTGCTGAGAGCTTTTATCACAAATTGGATGTTGAATTTTGTCAAATGCTTTTTCTGAACATATTGATATGATCATTTGTTCTTTTTGTCGTTAAGTCTGTTAACATGGTTTCGCATATTGACTGGTTTTAGATAGTTAAACCATAACTGGAGGAATGATCTGACATTTCTAATATCTGGGAGTTTCCCCAGGATAAACCTCATATGCCTGTGATATGTCATTCTTTTTATACATTGCTGGATTTGACTTGCTGATATTTTGTTGAAGAATTTTATGTCTATATTTAAGAAGAATATTGGTCTGTAATTTTCATTTCTTGTGCTATCAGGGTAATGCTGGCCTCATAAAATTAGTTGGAAAATGTTCTCTCCTTTTCCAACTCAATGAGAGATCGTTAAGAATTGATGTTATTTCCACCTTAAATATTTAGTAAAGTTTTCCAGTGAAATCATCTGGGCTTGGAAATATTTTTTGAAAGCGTTTAATTATGAAATAGATTTTTCAATAGATGTAGGATGACTCATCTATTTCTTTTTGAGTTTTGCTATTTTTGTCTTAAGAATTGATCTATTTGACTAAACTGTAAATTTATGTGCTTAAAGTTGTTCATAATATTCCTTTATTATCTTTTTAATGTCTATTGGGTCTTTAGTAATAGACCCTCTTTCATTCTTGATGTTGACCATTTGTGGGCTCATTTTCTTGGTCAATCACACTAAGAGTTTATCAATTTTATCGTTTATTTTTTAAGGAAGCAAATTTTGGTTACATTGATTTTTATGGTTTCAAGTCCTTTGACTTCTGCCTTTCTATTTGTGTTGAGTATATTTTTCTCTTTTATAATTTTTTAGGTAGAAGCTTAAATTATTGATTTGAGACTTTTCTTCTTTACTCATATAAACTTTTAATGCTATAAACTTCCCTCCAAGTGCTGCTTTAGCTGTATCACATAAATTTGGGGTGTTTATATTTTCATTTCTTTCAGTTCAAAATCATTTCTAATTTCCCCTGAGGTTTCTGCTTTGACCCAATGATTGTTTAGTAATGTTTTGTTTAACTTCCTAATATCTAGGAGTTTTACAGACATAAATCTGTTATTTCTTTCTGGTTCATTTTTTTTTAATGATAGAGAACACACTGTCAATAATTTCAATTCTTTTCAATTTAATGAGGTTTTGTTTTGTGACTCACAATATAGACTACCCTGGTAAATATTCCATTTATGCTTGAGGAGAATATGTATTCTGCTGTTGTGAGGTGGCATGTCCTATAAATGTCAATTAGGTAACGGTGGTTATGGTGTTGTTCAAGTCTTCTATAAAATTTTTGGTTTTTCTTTGTTTGCTTTTTTTACACATTTTCTCTTCTCCTTTTACAACATAAATATTAGACCTGTTGATATTGTCTCACAGGTCCCTGAGGCTCTGTTCCTCTCTCTTTCTCTCTCTTTTTAGATGGGATAATTTCTATTGCTCTATCACTGACTCCTTCCTTTCTCATCTACATTCTGCTTTTGAGTGCCTCCGGTGATTTAAAAATTTTTCCACTATTGAAATTTTCTGTTTGAAAATTTTCTTCTGATCTTTGGGGTATAATTTCTATTTCTTTGCAGAGAATGTCTGTCAATCCATTCTTTTCATGAGTGTTTCCTCTTACTTCTTAGAACATGGTTATAATAGCTGTTTCAGAGACTTTCTGATAATTCCAACATTTGGGGCATCTTGTGATTGGTTTCTGTTGATTTCCTTTTCTCTGGATAGTTGCTCAGATTTTTATGGTTCTTTGTATGTTGAGTAGTTTGGGGTTGTATCCTGGACATTTAAAATACCATATCATGAGACTGGATCCTATTTAAATCTTTTGTAGAACATCAATTTTTTGTTTTGTTTTGTTTCATATTATTTAACAGGCAGTCAACACATATCCTGGCCCACTTTTTGCCTTTCAAATGCTGATTAGTTTTCAAATAATTTGCAATGATATATGATGCACAGTTTGTGAGCCACCCACAGTTCAAACTGAAACTTGAGCAGTGGTTCAGTGTTCAAAGCTTTCGCTAGCTGATTCCATTTAGTTTCATGTGTGCATAGACCATAAGTTAGTCCCGACTTTAAACACAGATTTAAATGCTCATTTTCTACAGCTACTTTCTCTCCACTATCCTTTCCCTCACTGTGGTTTCAGGGTTCCATCTTCTTGGAATTCTTGTTAAAAAGATGAGAAGTTAGTCTCCTCACACTGATGCCAAGGTGTTGCCCTACAAGGTCTGCCTCTGCCACACCAGTGAGGGGTTTTTTACCATTACGCTGTAAAGCAATAGGGCTAGGCAGTTGTACAAGTATGGTCCTACAGTGTTTGCTGTTGACATGCTCTTGGCAAGGTAAAGGGGTCTCACCTCTTTGTCACCATTCACTTGGCATATAGGGTATAGAGTAAGAAGAGTCCACAGGACTCCTCTCCTCAGAGTTTGCCACCATGAGCTGATGGGGAGGGAGAGAGGTACTGAAACTCATTGTCAGATCATTCCTCCAGTCCTGAGATCCTTACCCAGTCTGTATGCTTTTATGCATCTTTCAGTCTTACACTAGTTGTTTAATGTATTTTATTCTGGGACTTTTAGTTGTAGTTAGTGAAAGAGATAGTGTGGAGTGTGTGTACTCCACTATGTCTAGAATCAAAAGTCACATTTTAAAAAAATTTCTAAGATGTGAATAATAGAAGGAAAAGGAAACCTACTTTGTGGGAGTACGTGTAGCAAAGAGAATAAATGATAGAATATGTTCTGCAAGCTATAATGCTAAAAATAGAGTAATATATGAGAGGACAGGGTGAGGCACTTTCTTCCACTCCTGCTGTGCCCTCCCATGTAACACACATGCTTCTCTCTTCCTCCTTACCTACTACTCCCTAAGGAATTAGGAGGGAGTTAAAAATCACTGGTGAGTTTGGAAGGAAAAGCAGGGCATGCACAGCCTAGCCACATGCACACCCCCCTTCTCTTGCCCACAGAAAGCTTGTGTTCTTAATTTCTCTAAGTTACATGATAAACTTGGTGGCAAAGGCCTTGTCCCTATGGAGCAGGTATGCAATGGTGTAGCACTTACTGTGACTCACTGAGTTGGTTTCACTAATTCTGGAGTTCAGTATTGGGAAACTTACAGATATAAGCCACATTGTTTAATTTCAGTAAATTACATTGGATATTTTTGTCTCTGTATGATTTATGCATTCATCTTGGTACTCCAGTGAGGGGAAAAAAAGGAGGTTAATTGCTGGGCCTTCTTAAACATGCCAACATACACTAGTAAAATTTAATTAAATTATTGAAATAGCTCCCTTTGAATAATAGGATACAGTTATTATGTGACTATAGGGCATGTTTCCTAATGCTTTATTTCAAAGGAGTCTAATTCACCTTTTTATCCCTAGTGCTTAGCACACTGCCAAGTCCAATGAGCATACAATAAGTGCTTAACGAGTACCTATCAAAAAACAAATGATTCAATGAACAAAAGAATTCCAGTATACATAATGTTAAATGTACCATTCCTAGGAACAACATTCTTATTTTAATGGTGGTGTTTCCATCTCAATTAGCTCCTACTTCCTCATAGATTTAAGACTTTGGTGAATATCTAGTATTTACTTTACCCCAATTAAAACAGTTGCCAACTCATTTAATCCACACAAAACTCTTTTGAGGCAGATACTATTACTGTCCTTTTTTTTTTTTACAAATAAAGAAGTAATGATCAGAGAGAATAAGTGACTTATCAATGGTCTGAGAGCTAGTAAGTGACAGACCTGTGATTCAAACCATAAGAGTGTGGCCCTGAAGTCTGGACAGATATTAAACACACCAAACCATCTCTGAAGGCAGACTTTACAAAGCCCTCCTCAACTTCTTACTCATGTGTGGCCCCGCCCTAGGCTTACAGTCAACAAACCCACCTCTCTTTTCCTTCAGTCCTCCAACATTAGCGCACCTTGGAACCCAGCCTGGCCACATTAACTACACCATTCCTCCCCATGCTTCTACCAATCAGGGCTACACAACCACAGCCAACAATCCCTCCACAAACTATTAAGTCTCCATTTCACAGGATTAATCTCCCTCCCTCCCACAACTACCAAGTATGCTGCAGGGCTATTAAAAGCCCTTTGGTTCTTCGGGTCTTACCAATTAAGAATAGGACCCAGGGGCTTCCCTGGTGGCGCAGTGGTTGAGAGTCTGCCTGCCGATGCAGGGGACACGGGTTCGTGCCCCAGTCTGGGAAGATCCCACAAGCCGCGGAGTGGCTAGGCCCATGAGCCATGGCCACTGAGCCTGCGTGTCCAGAGCCTGTGCTCTGCAACAGGAGAGGCCACAACAGTGAGAGGCCCGCGTACCGCAAAAAAAAAAAAAAAAAGAAGAATAGGACCCAGTTAAGAATAGGACATAGGGAATTGAGAGCAAATAGCCACTTGGACAGGAATGATAAAGCATAGTGCTGATACAGCAGTAGAGAAGTTGGAGCACTATAACATAAGGCCTTAAATTTCTCAATACGATTTCTCTTGACTTAAATATCTGTATACTTACAAATTTTGTATGTCACTACACAAAGCTGTGCTTATTTTTCTTCTGCTACCAAAGTCAAAAGAAAGGTGTAACAGCTTAAAGTGAAATCAGTAAGAGAACTCCCAATCCTAATAATTTGGTCATTTCATAAATTAATACAAGTATAATCTAAGTTAATTTTGAATATTTTCTAGAATACTTATGCAAAAAGTAAAATGTGAACCAACTAATCCAGAAGCAAAATGGGTTTTATACGTTTCATGTAGACCACAGACTCTAGATGAGCTCTGACATTTTTAAAGGTATAAATGTTTTCCATTCAAGTGCCATGGTCTCCTTGGATATTGAATGTATATGTTATCTGCTCCAATATCTCTCAGACTTGGTGTCTATCAGAATCACATTTGGGAAGTAGGACAAAGAACGATGTTAAAAATACTGATTCCTGAAGCCTAGCCTCAAAAATCTTTGAGGGTAGAGCTCAAGCAAAAATATTTTTAAGAAGCTTCTCCAATGATTCTGAAACCCATAAAATTTGAGAAACACTGATACATACTTGACTTTCAAGGCTGAAAGATCCAGGAATAGGTGAAATTTAAATTAATTAATCTTTATAACATCTCTACTCCAACATTAAACTCTTATTCATATTGACCTTTGTGTTGATGTCTTTCCTAATTTTCTACTACTTAAATACCTCTTTGGAGGTATTTAAGAGAGGTATTTGGAGAAAAGTATAGTGTTGATTCTCCAATATATATATGTGTTTTCTCACAGTCCTTCCTAGAACAAAATAGTATATAAAAGCATATTTAGGACTTAGAGGAGAATGTGGTTCTAATTGATACAGATAAATGTAATACTCCATTTTATTTGTTATTTATGTATTTACTTGTGATTTACAATCTTTTTTGTCAATTTATCTTCTAGATATAGATATATATATGTGTGTATACAAATGTATTTGAATACACAGGCATTTAAAAAGATTGGTATCCAGACCATTAAAAAGCTTTTCTTACCATGTAGGCTTTTGGCTTTTTATATATCATCTGCTAAAGCTCAACCAGCTAACAACAAAAAAACTGTGCTGAAATCATTGAAGAAATACTGAAATATGCCATGTGCATTTGCTTCAAAAACATCTTTAATAGCTCTATTAATAGTTATCAATCACCATGTGTTCTTGATCTTCTTGGTTATTTAAACATAATTTTCAGTTCCTTGTTGAAGTCTTTTTCTAGTATCTTTAGTATCTTCTACATAACTGCACATTTTCCATGTTAAAACCAAAATTCCTTTCCATTTGATTTGTCTTCATAGCCCTTCAGTTGCTAAAGTTACTACTACAATTCACAAAATATTCAAATTTCAAACTTTCTTATCATTTGATGAATCAAAACGCTCACCTGAATGCTTTTTGAATAATTTCATTGTATGTTTATTTCTGCCAGGCAAATCATTTTAGAATGCCTAACAATAAATTACCACCTGTCTAAAGAAGTCATGCTGTTTGAAGGGTTTTTCTAAGCTTAACTCCTTAAAGTAAAATTTAACAGGTTCATTTAACATTTCTTCAGAAAGAAGAGCACGCACAATGTAAAACCAAACTGTTTATATAGTATGTCATATTAGTATCTTAAGACATGTTACCATGAATTTTCTGAAAGCAGTGGTAGTCACTGAAAAACTGAAATGGAACTTAGAATATAATTAAACTTGAAGAAGAGAGGCATAGCACCGAGCTTCAAAATAACTCCTTTTGGAGCATGCTTCCAAACACAATGTTAAGTGCATTCAATCAGTTCCAGGTCAGAGGTTAAAGAACTTGTGGAACTCATAGAAAATGTACAATTTTCAACTCCATAAACTGTCATCACTACAAGGAGATGAAATAAATACTAGAAGTTTGTTTTCAATCTCTGCCTAGTGTCAGGGAGAGTAACCCCATCTGCACAATTTCTATGCGCTGGCAGCATCAGAAGGTATTGAAATTGAGGTGCTGTAATCAAAGCAATGCCTTTAATCCTGCATATAAAATTGTCTAGACTCAATAAGTTATCAGATACTAATCAGTAAATAGCGAGAAGGCTTAAATGGCATTGGCAGTCATATGATCCTACTCCTAAGGCTCTGCCTCAACTCTCCTAGGTAAATGAGCCCACAGCTCTATTCACAGAAGTGCCCAGGTAACGAGATAAAAATCCTACTTTCACTGCATGTTCCCAATTCTTTATGTCTAGCATTTTCCATTCTGGTCAAACTATCCCTGTCCTGACAACGGTGGTCAGGCATAAGGTACACATAGTTATCACAAAGACATCATCATTTAACTACCCCCGATTCTTCACCAAGAGGCTAAATTATTAAACAAAAGAAAATTATAGAAGCATACAGTACCAGTTAAAATAATATAATTGTGGAAAATGAATGATGGAGTGCTTTTCAAAGGCTAGTAAAGTAAGAGACCAATCATGATTATCCTCTCCTTTGCCAGGGCAGATTCTGTCTGCCAGATTAACATTTCATAAGGAGAAAAGAACTGCCATGTTGAATCATAACTTGTCTTTGACAGTCTTCTTTGGGTGGAAGGAAGCAAACTGAAAGTAACAAATATATTTTTGAAGAAGAAAATGTATTGTTATTGGTTTCTCTTTTCCACCCCAAATCCTAGACAGAGAAAGGATATGGCTGTGGGGGAAGCTATCACTTGTATGCTATTACTTCATTATACAAATCAATAGCAGTTCAGTTGTGAATAAAGCAGATGCAGGTGGAGACTATGAAAAGTCATCCAGGCCAGCTGGTATAGATTTTAGCAAACTGATTTTGCTGGGTTTCCATGCAAAGTCCTAAAATAGATAATTTTTTAAAACCATTTAAATGCCTCTCCTCCGGCAGAGAGGTCAAAGCTGCTGGCATTTGATTTGTTGAATACTGCTCTCAGCTAAACTCTAATCTGCCTTGAAGGAAAACTGCAGTCATTATTTATATTTCACCTGTGAGAGCGAAATAAGTATTTACTAACAAAGAATGTTGATACATACTTCAAATATAGATTTTCCTACAATTTTCCAGTCTACTTCCAATTTGGTGGGTAAGATTTTTCTGAGCCTTTAGTCATGATGGAAAATTTTGTTCAGTCACAGATAGAGAAAAATTAGATTTAGCTATTCACACTCTGCTATATCAAAGGAGTCACAGCTGTAGGTCCTTGATTGTTCAGAATATCCCCTTTTGTTATTAAGAGACACAAACCTCCAGTTATATAATAAATAAGTCATAGGGATGCGATATACAGCATAAGGAATGTGGTCAATAATATTGTAATAACTTTGTATGGGGACAGGTGGTAACTAGATTTATCATGGTAATCATTTCATAAGGTATGCAAATATCAAATCACTATATAGTACACCTGAAACCAACATAATATTGTACATCAACTATATTTCAATTTAAAAAAAAGAATATCCTCTTCCACTGGCATCAGCAGGACAAGGTGAGGACTCCTAACTTTAGATTTTAAATTGTTGACATTCAGCTCTTCATGCTAAATTACCTAAGCCAGCTAACGCCCCCTTCCCTTTGTCCTATTCATACTGTTGGAAACTTTCTTCAAAGGTAAGTACCATGGCACAACTTACATGTAATTGAAACTGTCTTTTCCAAATCTCAACAAAAACGTCTTCTCCATTTGAATATGACTCTTCCAGAAAATATTTCCTACATACCAGATATTCTTGTCACTTTGGGACCTTCGAAACTTGAATTGGCATTTCTCTAAGCACTAACGTACTTTCTCCAAGGAGACCACAACAAGATCTCCCATTCCACACACTCCTCTTACAGTGTGACACTGACAACTCTTCCTCTGGAGCTTGGGGTGCGGGGCGGGGTGGGGTAGGGGGTGGTATGGGGAGTGTCTATATTTCTTTGAATCTGGTGGTCTATATAGAATTGACATTACCTGCTTTCTGAGACTAGATCATGAAACCTAGCATCTACCTGGCTCTCCTGGGAAGCTCACTCTTGGATCACAGCCACCATGCTGTGATGGATGACAGTCTATGAAGAGGCCCCACGTGGAAAGGAACTTCGGCCCTTGGCCCACAGCATGGCTGAGCAAGCAGATGACAGACAGCACTGATCTGCCCATCTTGGATATGAAACCTTCAGTCAAAAATAGAGCTGCCCCAGCTACACTGCATAGCACACAGAAGAGACTTCCCTGCCAAACCCTAATCAACTTGCAGATTCATGAACTAAATGTATGTCATTGTTTTAAACTGCTAAGTTTTGAGGTAGTCTGTTATACAACACAACCCAAATTAATAAAGGGATATTATAACTGTGCTATATTTGTGTTTTGTGCCTGTGCAAGTGTGTTCGTGTGTGTGCACATGTGCATTTTAAAGCAAAGAACTGAGACTGTTGGAAAGAGGAACGCATTAGTTCTTCTTAATCACTGAATATAGCAGTTCTGAATCTATTTTTTGAATCAGGATCCCATGCTCCATCCCACTTAACTGATGAAAACTTCATACTCAGTCCCTTTGGGGGATCTCCCACTATGTGTCATGATCTGAGAGTTGTCTTCAGTGCCAAACACTGCAAAAGCTATCTGAGAGAGAAACAAAATGTTGTTTGTGTGAATGGCACATTTAATTTTGCATATCCTGAAATTCTGTTCTTCAGTGAATTGTTTACTCATTCCCTTGACAGACATTTACTGAGAAGTTATCGTGTACTTACTGTGCTTGGCACTGTGCTGAGCACGGGGGATAAAGGATTAATTAGACTCCTTCACAATTAGATGCTAAGAAAAATACCCTATAGTCACGTAATAACTATCTTAACACAGAGAATCTCTTTAGGTGTGGTGATGAGCCATGCTCAGAATGTTTGGTGAGGCTGGAAGCCTCTACAGTTAGGGTCAGACTCCCCGGGGACCTCATACAATCCTCCCCCTTTGAAACCTTAACACCTCTTCCCAAGCAAATCAGTATTTTAAAAAGGATCCTGGGGCTTCCCTGGTGGCGCAGTGGTTAAGAATCTGCCTGCCAATGCAGGGGACACAGGTTCGAGCCCTGGTCCGGGAAGATCTCACATGCCCCGGGGCAACTAAGCCCGTGCACCACAACTACTGAGCCTGCAGTCTACAGTCCGCAAGCCACAACTACTGAAGCCCACATACCTAGAGCCCGTGCTCCGCAACAAGAGAAGCCACCGCAATGAGAAGTCCGAGCACCGCAACGAAGAGTAGCCCCCGCTCGCCACAACTAGAGAAAGCCTGCGTGCAGCAACCAAGACCCAACTCAGCCATAAATAAATTATTAAAACAAAAAAGGATCCTGCCCATCTGATGACAACAGATGCATATTTGTTGAGCTTGCACTTTGTGTGCCAAGTTCTAAGTTCTTTGAATGTGTTATTTAACTTTCACCAAAGCTCTATGATGAAGTATAATTATTCTTTTCAGATGAGCAAATCAGGGCACCAAAAAAAAAGGAATTTGAGGTACATAGTTACTAAGTGGTAAAACCAGGAATTGAACCCAGGCTCTGCCTGCAGTGGAATTCTCAAATACTAGGTTGTACCACTCTGTTGCTGTCACCAGCAAAGCCCATTAACAATTCCCAGGAAATAAAAATAGAAACTAGATAATAAAATAAAGTCTAACCTTTTCTTTCCCTTTGTGCTTAGTCTCATTTCACTTGCTCATAGAATGCCGCCTGCAGAGGCCTTGCCCTCGGCTCTTCAGTCCTGAATTCCTCTTGTGCGACGGCCGCGCCCGCAACTCAGCTCAGCGACTGCGAGCAGAAGCGCTGCGCTCCACACTGCAATCCAAGATGGCGGTGGGGGCTTCCCTGGTGGCGCAGTGGTTGAGAGTCCGCCTGCCGATGCAGGGGATGCGGGTTCGTGCCCCGGTCCGGGAGGATCCCGCGTGCCGCGGAGCGGCTGGGCCCGTGAGCCGTGGCCGCTGGGCCTGTGCGTCCGGAGCCTGAGCTCTGCAGCGGGAGAAGCCGCGGCGGTGAGAGGCCCGCGTACCACCAAAAAAAAAAAAAGATGGCGGTAGCGTGTCGAGTGCAGAGACGCTGCAGGTTGCGTGCAGAGACGCTGCGGGTCGCGTGCAGAGACGCTGCGCCCGCACTGCGATCTGCAGCGAGGGCAACACACCTCTCACCAACCGGTGAGAACTCTGCCCCCTCCCTGCTGAGGGGAATCCCTATAAAGAATCCCCGCCCCCCAGCCTGTCAGGAGAGCCTGTGCTTTAGAGCTAGAGAGCTCGCACCTCTCCATTCTCTGACCCAAGAATAAAGCTTTCCTTTGTTTCTGAAGTGAACTCCATCTCCTTCTATTCGCACCAGCGACACTGGACAGAAGGACCCTTCCTGGAGACCAACTCTGGAGGGTCAGTAACATTACCTTATGAATAAGTATTTAGACGTTTCCACCAAATGTATTATGTTTAATTTTTGACTAATGTAGAATGTGAAAGCTAAGTCAGATCATGATTTTCTACAGTCTTCATAATACAAACTACTATGTGTTTTCACATAAGGGTTCCTTCGTAAGCAGTAATTTTATCTACCATTCTTACAAAAATATATTATTTGTGGGACTTCCCTGGTGGTCCAGTGGTTAAGACTTTGCCTTCCAATGCAGGGGGTGCAGGTTTGATCTCTGGTCAGGGAGCTAAGATCCCACATGCCTCGTGGCCAAAAAACCAAAATATAAAACAAGCAATATTGTAACAAATTCAATAAAGACAAAAAAAAAAAAAAAAACGGTCCACATCAAAAAAATCTTTTAAAAAAATTATATATATATTATTTGTAAGCAAGTGGTGAAAAAGAGGCAATCATCTAGCCCAGATGTATAGTAGAAAGCAGCTAACCAAACAACATATTCTTAGAGGTCATTGCTGAATTTAGGTTAATGCCCTTGCACATCTCTACTCCCACACTTGCTCCTTCTTAGGCTTGCTAACTTGGGCAATGTTACCTCCTTAGAGAAGATCAAGAATTTACAATGGCTCTCACTCAACTATGAATCAGAGCCAAGTATAGAATACAATAATGGGGTTCAAATGGCCCCATCTTATTTCTCATTACTTTCCACCACACATTTCTAAGCTACTCCATGTCCCCCATATATGACCTAATAATGCCACATTTGTATCTTTTTTCATGATATCCTCGATCTGAATCATCCACTTTCAACTCCTTCAATGTTATCCACCCTGTTTTCCTTTGGAGGGGACCTTCCCCCCAAAATGCTTCATGACCAACACACCATAGCCCTTTCTACTGTTCAGATAAACGTCTTAGGCCCTCTTTATTCTCTCTTTTGTGACTGCCTCTGTACCATTACTGCCTTTACTCAGGGCCTAACTTTGTAGCTCTGTCTTCTGTTTCTGACCCATCTTTTAAACTGCCTACCCTTGAACAAAGGACTCATCTGTAGTGGCTTCACCATTTCTGCCAGCTTTCTATTGTATCTGGTCACACCTGTGCTCTGGCTCCATCCAGCCTCCAGGACTCCATCCAGTAAAGTAATTTTAACTTGTTTGGCTGTGGGACTGGATAAAATCTAGACCATATTCTTCCCTCAAATTCAGCTTAAAATTTACCTATTCAAAGATGGCATCACCTATATTCCACCTTGCAATATCCTTCCAATATAAGGCATCCTATCAGTTCTTACTTAAACACTGTCAAACGCTCTCTTAAGCTCATTTGGATGCTTTTAATATTGTTTGGTAGTCACAGTGTGAGTGCTTGTCTTATTTTCTCTGAACAGTCTGAAAATTATTTGATAGGACAGACAGGTTCTTCTACTTTTTATGTATGTTTCCTTTGCTTTACTTTGAGATAAAATAGCTTCAGCTTAGGCACATATGTTCCATATATGCTTATTGAGTAGAACAAAATAAAATTTCAGATCACAAACAATGGAATCTAATGGTCCTTTACATAGTCAGTCTTGCAGTAATATTCAACAGATAAAGGAAATGGTAAAGGAAGTTAAGATACAGGGGAGGGGGCACTTTTCCCAATGATAATGTCTCCAGAACTCTAATATAGCTGGTAGGTGTCTCTATCATCATTTCATTAAACATTCAATAATCATTGCTATAGTGAAGTATTGTTATTGACAGGATATCTCCTATCATTTAGGAGGGTTTAAGCAGAAAAAGTTAAGAACCACCACTCTATTACAGCCATTGAATAAACTGTCTTTACAATGAAATTTTCTTAGAAAATGTTAATAACTTATAAAAAAGGTTGTTGCATTAAGCCAGTTTATGACTAGATGAGTATCTATGCAGCCCTACAAGAAAGAATAAAGGCCCTCAAGAGGCACATGAAAAGATGCTCAACATCACTAATTATCAGAGAAATGCAAATCAAAACTACAATGAGGTATCACTTCACACCAGTTAGAATGGGCGTCATCAGAAAATCTGCAAACCATAAATGCTGGAAAGGGTGTGGAGAAAAGGGAACCCTCTTGCATTGTTGGTGGGAATGTAAATTGATATAGTCACTATGGAGAACAGTATGGAGGTTCCTTAAAAAACCCAAAATAGGGCTTCCCTGGTGCCGCAGTGGTTGAGAGTCTGCCTGCCGATGCAGGGGACACGGATTCGTGCCCCAGTCTGGGAAGATCCCACATGCCGCGGAGCGGCTGGGCCCGTGAGCCATGGCCGCTGAGCCTGTGCGTCCTGAGCCTGTGCTCCGCAACAGGAGAGGCCACAACAGTGAGAGGCCCGCGTACCACAAAAAAAAAAAAAAACAATACAATTACCGTATGACCCAGCAATCCCACTACTGGGCATATACCCAGAAAAGACCATAATTCAGAAAGACACATGCAAGACTTCCCTGGTGGGGCAGTGGTTAAGAATCTGCCTGACAATGCAGGGGACACAGGTTCGATCCCTGGTCCAGGAAGATTCCACATGCCGCAGAGCAGCTAAGCCCATGAGCCACAACTACTGAGCCTGCGCTCTAGAGCCCATGAGCCCGCATGCCACAACTATTGACGCTCACATGCCCAGAGCCCATGCTCCACAGCAAGAGAAGCCACTGCAATGAGAAGCCCACACACCACAATGAAGAGTAGCCTCCACTTGCCACAACTAAGGAAAGCCCGTGTGCAGCAACGAAGACCCAACAAAGCCAAAGGTAAATAAATAAAATAAATATTTTTTTAAAAAAAGACACATACACCCCAATGTTCACTGCAGCACTATTTACAATAGCCAGGACATGGAAGCAACCTAAATGTCCACCGACAGACAAATGGATAAAGAAGATGTGGTATATCTATACAACGGAATATTACTCAGCCATAAAAAGGAATGAAATTGGGTCATTTGTAGAGACATGGATGGACCTAGAGAATGTCATACAGAGTGAAGTAAGTCAGAAAGAAAAACAAATATCATATATTAACACATATATGTGGAGTCTAGAAAAATGGTACAGATGAACTGGTTTGCAAGGCAGAAATAGAGACACAGGTGTAGAGAACAAACATATGGACACCAAGGGGGGAAAGTGGGAGAATGAACTGGGAGATTGGGATTGACATATATACACTAATATGTATAAAGTAGACAATTAATGAGAACCTGCTATATAGCACAGGAAACTCTACTTCACTTCGCTATACAGCGGAAACTAACACAACATTGTAACACAACTATTCCCCAATAAAAAAACAAACCAAAAAAAAAGAATAAAGGCTGAACTAATATTGATTTCACAGATTGTAACAATAAAGGGGTTTTGACTTAAATTCTGAGATAAAAATTTTCTCAAGAGACACTCAAGTTGGGAATAAAATATGAAAACTATTTGCTCCACGTGGTACCCCCAGAAATAAACTTAGTTCTCTGAGAAGTAAAGATTGCCATGCATTGCTTACCCTTGTATAGCACTTAGTGAAGTTAATTTTTTGTTTTGTTTTCTAAGAATTCAATAAGCATTACAATGTCAAAAGCTTTCTACTACAAAACAGTCACTAGACTTTTTCAGAGATATTATCTCATGGAGTCCTCAAAACCACCTTTGGGGTGTTACTATCTTCCATTTTTAGATGAGGAGACCAAAGATTAATGAGTTTAAATAAATAGCCGAAGTTACACAATAGCAAATGGCAAAACCAGGACTCAGTATTTAAATTTTTCAACTTTTAAATCCAGAGTCAGGCAGATATTTCCCAACTACTTATTATATAATTATGTAACAGGTAGAATTAGACAACTTACAGAGTTAGATATAGACCTTTGCTTCATAATTTTAATTTTAAAATGAAACCAAATTTTAAATTAAGATGAATGGTAGCTTTTAGGCAAGGGGTTATGGGATAACCATATGGGATCTGTTATCCTCTATACATCAATTTTATCCAGAGATTCTTATTGAGCATCAAAGGCCAAGCAGAAGTTTTGGTACTAAATGCTGATTGAAATGTACTCTTTTCCTTATTTTTACAGTCATCATAATTCTTCTTTCTTTCAAGAAAAGGGACAGACATTAAGGGGCTATTTCTCACAGCAGTTATTAAAAATCCCAGTTACTGTTTCATCACTCTCCGTGAATGGATCTATTGTCCTGCTCACCAGAAGGGCTACCGTTGTAATGAGCCGGAACTGTGTATTTTCACAGGCATCCAAGAATCAGAATGGTGATTACAACCAGGAAAGAAGTTCACATTAGAAATCATTTGCAATAGAATCCCAGAATTCTGAAGTTATCCAAAATTATGTAACTTATTTAAAGATTCTTTTAATCTGTTCTGGGTTTTGTCCTCATGTAGACTATAAACCTCATTCCTCTACTAAAATAGCCTTCTTTGAGTCTCTTACCAACTGCAGGACTGATTCTACGGCGCGGGGGTTGGTGGGGAGAGGCAGAACAAGGATCCTGGTCAAAGACTTACTTCCTCTAGCACTGTGAACCAGGAGGGTTTTAACCATGTGTCTGAGACAGTCCATCACAGAGCTTCCATGATGGGAGCAGTGCTGCAATTCTTTACAGCTGACAGAATATAGTACAAGAAATCTGTACCAATCTGATCTCCCATATACAACAGCTGTCCTCACGACCTGAATTTGAAAAACTGAAGAACAACATTCCTTGGCCACACAGTCCAGTGGCTTGAATCTTCCAGTTTTGTTGTTCTTTCCTTTTGTCTTGAAAGAGGCCTTGTCAAATCAGAATGAAAAGAATGTTTTAAGGCGTGAGAAAATTCAAATTTCCTATTTAAAGCCTGGAGTTCATTAGCAGGAGTATACTCACTTATTTCAAGGGTCACTGGGTTACGTAGAAGAGCCTGTCTCTCTGCTACCCACGTCCCAAATCATTCACCTGAAAAATGGGTTAGAAACACTCTCAAGTCTATTAGCTCTCTATGGGACATAATTCACCTTTGCTGTGCTTTATCTTGTGACCCTGTCAAGTGAAGGGCCCTGCTTTGATTGTGTACTATCTCTTTTTTGCTTGATTGTTTTTCAGTTAAGTAATCGTCTAAGCTTAATTGGTTGTAATGATTAAAACTTTGTTTAGGGTTTCCCTGGTGGCGCAGTGGTTGAGAGTCCGCCTGCCGACGCGGGGGACGCGGGTTCGTGCCCCGGTCCAGGAAGATCCCACATGCCGTGGAGTGGCTGGGCCCGTGAGCCATGACCGCTGAGCCTGCGTGTCTGGAGCCTGGGCTCCGCAACGGGAGAGGCCACAACAGGGAGAGGCCCGCGTACCGCAAAAAAAAAAAAAAAAAAAAAAAAAAAAAAAATCTAAAATAAAAGAAATTGCCTGTTCTTTTTTTTTTTTAGTGTCTGGCTTATTTTACTTAGAATAATGTCCTCATATTTCATCCATGTTGTAGCATGTATCAGAATTTCCCTCCTTTTTTTTTTAACATCTTTATTGGAGTATAACTGTTTTACAATGGTGTGTTAGTTTCTGCTTTACAACAAAGTGAATCAGTTATACATATACATATGTTCCCATATCTCTTCTCTCTTGTGCCTCCCTCCCTCCCACCCTCGCTATCCCACCCCTCTAGGTGGTCACAAAGCACCGAGCTGATCTCCCTGTGCCATGTGGCTGCTTCCCACTAGCTATCTATTTTACATTTGGTAGTGTATATATGTCCATGCCACTCTCTCACTTCGTCACAGCTTACCCTTCTCCCTCCCCATATCCTCAAGTCCATGCTCTAGTAGGTCTGTGTTTTATTCCCATCCTACCCCTAGTCTCTTCAGCCTGTTCTTGACATTACAGAGTTAGACTAGAAACAAAAAGATTTTATAATATTATAATAACTGAGAGGTAGAATGTAATGAGTACAGGCTTTGGAGACTAATAAACCTGGGTCTGGATTTCGATTCAAGACTTACCAAGTTCTGGGACCTTTCTGAACTTAAATTATCTCATCTTTAAAATGAAAATATTAATATCAACCCTACACAGGTTACTTGAAGATCATAGATGATACATAAAAAGTACAATATTTAATCTATTAGCTATTACTTGTTTTAGCTTTGCCCCTAACCAGCAATGTCATCTTGAGAGAGCTACCTGTGTTTCAGGTTCCTTGGATAAATAGGAGGGTGGGACTAGACAATTTCTACTTTTTCTGTCAAAACTCATTTTAATAAGTAAATCAGTTACTTACAGTCTCTGTTCGTTCTTTGTACAACCTTACATCAGCCAGAGTTTTTCATGTTAAAACTTTCCAGGTCAGTAAAGACGACATTAGTTGGAATTTGGACAGTAATGTGAGGACAAGGTGAAAAAAACAAAATGGTTAGCAGGAAGTGTTTCAGTATGGCATGCTGGAACAAGAACAGAGCAAAAGCAATCACATATAGAAAAGAAAACCATAGATTTGTGGTTAAATAATCTGTTTAAAGAACTTGTATTATGATTCCCTATCAGATTTAATGAGTGATCTTAGGAAAATCACTAGAAAAGTTTAATTGACCCGCTTAATCTCAACTTAATTGACCTATAGCAATAAGTACACCTGCCACCTACCTAGTTCTTAGAATTCCCATGAAAACATAGGGAACTAAACACATTAAATATGATCATTTTTATACTTGTCAATTATTGCTGTTTACAACACATTTATAATATGTTTATCTGCCTTGCTGGAAAACAATTTTTAAAAATGACCCCTGGGCTTCCCTGGTGGTGCAGTGGTTGAGAGTCCGCCTGCCGATGCAGAGGACACGGGTTCGTGCCCCGGTCCGGGAGGATCCCACATGCCGCGGAGTGGCTGGGCCTGTGAGCCACGGCCGCTGAGCCTGTGTGTCCGGAGCCTGTGCACTGCAATGGGAGAGGCCACAGCTGTGAGAGGCCCGCGTACCACACACACACACACACACACACACAAAAATGACCCCTAAGCTTTATCTCTCATTAATAGTAGTAGATTTTATTTTTTAATTTCTTTTTACTTTGATACAGTTGTACTAACTTTCAAAATATATTTTGTAAAAGCAACTTTATTAAGCCATAAACCATGTTTAATAATTCAAACCAAAAAGACAGCAACACAAAATTTGAAACCAGAGAACATGTACTTCCTCATTTACAAATGCATCAGAAGAGAGGTGGACACCCTTTCTCCTGTTTGTGAGCAAGGGGTCAAGACACATGAGCAAAAGAGTTTCAAAACTAAGTGCTTATACAGATCTTTCCTTATCTGAAACCTGTCCTCTAAATTTGGAGTAAATAAACCTTATGTGAAAATCAGTATGGGAGACGGGTTGGAGATATGGCAAACTAGGCTCCAACTGATAGTTTTTCTATGATAAAACAGCTCATCCTGAAACATCTTATGATAAGAAACAATAACAGTAATAAAGTATTAATAGCAACACTAATATCTACCTTCCTTTGAGCCTTTAATAATAGGCTCTGTGACTCAAGACTTATGTACATTATGCTTTGCCTGTATTAAATTGAGAAAACATGCACCTAAATATAGTTTGGATAATTTGAAATTCATGTAATAGCTTGAGCCCATTTATAATGGTCTATTAACTCTATTAAAACTCCATACTTTCTAAAACAAGAAATCAATGACTTTTTTAAAAAAATAAAGGTTTCAAAGCATGACTGACTTTAGAAATGGGCCCCATTTTACTCCAGGCACTGAGTATGACATTTAGCAAAATTCCTAATTCTAACTTGAAATCCTCAACACACCATAACACAAAAGACTTCTTCAAGGTCAATTTTTACCAATTACCTCCAAGGGAGTCTTAAGGATCTTTGCCATTGCTCTTGCAACTCATTCTATTCCCTGCCCAACTACATTCTCTCAACAGTACAAAGCCCTGTTCCAGGAGAGAAAAGAACAAAACAAACATATTGGTCATCTTCTCTAATTCCAATATAGTAACCATCAAGGTCAGTCTTAAGGAAGCAAGAAAATGTACAACTTCCTTCCTATGCAGATCCTTTACACACTTATTGATATTTCTACTTTTATTTATTAATTTTATATGAGTTGGGAAACTGGGACAAGTAGGAAATAACAATAGGTAATTAAAGCTACAGAGAAACTCTCAAACTCTTCTTAAACCTACTCCCTCCTCATAGGAGGGTATAAGATTAATTTAAACTCTTATTTTCTATCCTGGGAAGAGGATTAACCTAGCATACCAGAACAAGGGGGAAGTGAAATGATCTAGAACTTTTTTTGTAAAGTACTTATTGTATTTGGGATTCTCAGAAGAACTCAGGATTCTGTGAGAGTCTGGCTAAAGAATGACAAGGAAGGAGCATTACCTAGTGTGACTATGTTTTCAATACAGAGAGAACACCACAGGCGCACTTCAGAAGCCAGGTATCTTACTAACAAGTAAGAAAAAGAAAACGAAACAACACTTAGAGATGGGAGAATAATTGTGACATCATGTGAAAGAACAGTAATAACCACCACCCGCTGATTTGGCATAGCGAAATCAAGTAGAAAGTGGCAGAATTTCAACGAAGTACTGAAAATGAAGAATACGAAATGAATCTCTAGCTAAAGGTTAAAAAGAAAAGAATGAGAGGAGCTGGGCATAAGAAATCTCCACTTGGTGATAGATATCAGGAGACATTACTCAAAATGATGAAACTGTACAACTTCCATCCTCAGGGAAGTTAGCGAAAATTAAGCCAACTAAATACATGAGTGAAATACACATGAATTTGGGAACCACTGCTCCAGAGTGAATCCTACTTCAGTCTAATGGGAGGAAGTAAGAAGGCAATCCCACTCCTGAGCACGGTATTAAAAGCCTCAAAGTTACTTTGCTTTTACTACCTCTTTAGGCTTGAGGATCTCAACTTAAAAGCAGCTCTTTTAGACAGACAAGAGCTCAACTAATAGGAACAATAACACAGAGAAAACTATTAAACTAAACACAAGGGAAACCTAAATCAATTTCAACTTGCTACAGACTTTAGTGAGGCCGTACTTTGTTTTTGCCTAGAACCCTCAGCAGACCAGGTCTCAGAGCCTTAGCATCACCTCCTGTCTCAGCTTGCTTGGTGCCCTCTCTTCCAGGGGATTTCCTCTTCCTAGACATTGAGAAGGTCTGGCAGACACAGCTTAAAAAACGACCAAAACAGAGTGGTGGTGATGCCGAGGATGTCACTGCAGGAGAAGAGGGCCCGAGCTCCTGGGACACTGAGAGCTCACAGGGCTGGATCTGACATTCCTGATGCATCATACAGGTACCTTCATCCTGCTGACTCTGTAATCTGTCCTGCAAGTAGACGAAAAAGTTTAAAAGCCCTCAATGCGAACGCACTACACAGAAAGAACCTGATCTTCGGAACCAGTTCTTTCATACTCAGTCTGGGCCCAAGGATCCTAGTTTGTTTCTCAAGTTCCTTATCCCCAGCTCCTCCCACCCCAGGTGAAGAGCTGTCATTATTTTCCCTTCTGGAGTAACCCAGGATCCCCCATGGAAACTGCATGCTGAGGTTGGCAGAGGCACCATCAGCCTGGATCACTGAATGGCTTTGTGGTACCCACGTCCTCTTCCTTCAGCCTCCATCCTGGAACCAGTTAGAATTGTTATTTGGGAAAGAAATACATTTTTAGAGTATCAAGCCATTATACGTTTGGGTATATGCTTGGTGTGTGTGTGTGGCAAGCCCAGAATTTTTCTACCCCATGCCTCATCCCTACCTCATTGGAAAGGTCAGGATCACTTTCCTTGGCACTGAGTAGGGTCAGCTTTTTATCTACCACCTCATCTTCTTCACTTTGTGGTGGTACCAAAGGCGTTGGAAGAATGCCAGGGCAGTGGGTCTCCACTTTCTTCTTCCTCTTTCTCCTTCCCTTGGTCCTTACGACCTTTCTAAGATGTCTATGTTGTTTTGGAAGTGGATCTAGCTTTCTCTTCTGGACTGGAGGCCTGACAGGATCTTGGGAAACATCACCCACATGACTTCCAGATGTCCCCTCCAATGGCTCTGATGATAATTCCAAACTTCTCTTCAGAGGGTCATTCTCCCATGGGTGGAATCTATCCTCTGTATCTTGAGTATCTGGTGATATGGTCAAGTCATCAGCGACATGGTTTGGGATGCAGACTGGAGATTCTCAACCTCTCTCAGCTAGGGTTTTTTTTTTTTGACCCACTATGCTGACCCCAGCCATCTTTGCAGAAACAAGGAGCTCACAACAAAAGGCCCAACAGTCAAATGTTAATGGAAGTAGTTGGTTCCCTGACTCCAATGATTTACCCTCAGCTATCATAGACAAACAGCTGTACTGATCTCAGATTTCCCCTCTGGACTTGCCTAAAGGAGTTCAATGGCCTTCAGAAATAGAGTCCTCAGGTTGTTCTTCTTGGCCTGGGAGATCTCAGCTTCCCTAAAAGGAGAGAGAAAGTCACTGAAGTAACTGCTCCATGGACAGTGGAGTTCCTCCCGGTCACACAAAATCCATGATTTAATAAGACTCAGACAAACCTAGCATGAATTCCTAGGCAGCAACTTGCCAAATTTCCAGAGCAGTATTCTCCATGTATTTCAGAATCACCTGGGGTACTTTTTGAAAAGGCAGATTTCTGGGACATACCCCAGACCTACATTCAGAATCTCTAAAGCTGGGTTCCAGGAATTTACGTTTTTTTCCTAGTAACTTAAGTGATTTTTCCTGCACTATAAAATCTGAAAACTACTACCTTAGAGGGACACTAAATCCAGTATTCTATGGAGTCATAGAGATGACTATTCTTTAAAAACATTCCACTTTCCCCTACAGGTTTTTCCTAATCATCTCAGCCCATAATTATTTCTCTCCTCTGAACACCTTTAATAATAATCACTAAATTTGGAATGTTATCCCTTATTATTTTCTATTATAATTTAACTTCTGAACATTGTAACTATGTGTCTAACCAGATTATAAGCTTCTCAAGGGCAGGGAGTCTCTTAGACTTGTTAGTTTTCTACAGAGGCTTGCCAGGTGCCTAATGAATTGAATAAGTGAATGAAAACATGAATAGGTTTATATCCCAGTGTACAGTGATTGTATTAGATGAGGCTTTTCTGTGGGAAGAGCTATAGAGTAACAGAATGCTAAGAAGGACATGGGCCCTGGGGAAAAACCTAATCCAATTCCTAAAGTTTACAGATGGGGAAGCTGAGACTCAAGTAAGATAACGACCTGCGTAATGCTGAGCTTGAAGTCTTTTTTCCATAAAGGACCTAATAGTAAATATTTTAGGCTCTGTGGGTCATATGGCCCTGTTACAAATATTCTTCTCTGCTATAGCACGAAAGTATCCACAGTCAATATATAAACAGATAATCGTGACTGTGTTCCAATAAAATTTTATTTACAAAAACAGGTGGTAGGCGAGATTAGGCAGCAGGCTGTAGCCTGCCAACCCCTGGTCTAAAGTCATACAGCTAGTCAGCAGCATAGCTGGGATTAGAAATCAAGTCACCTAACTCCCAGCAAGTGCTCTTTCCATGAAAGAGTAGAAGATTATAGAAAGAGAAAGGCCTTCTTCAATTAAAAGTAGGACTTTAAAGTAGGAAAAGATACAAATATGTCTGGGTATGTAATACTTCTAAGATGGCCTCTTATGACCCTTTACACAAACAACTAGTAGCTAAATTCTGAAACTGGGTCACTTTTCAAATGGATCCATCGTTTGGGAAGTGGGGGGAGTACACTGAATATCTTCTATCATACCTGCCTAGAAAAGCATACTATCTGGTCCCTTTTTGACTGAGGAGAAAATCCTATAGAAAGATAATGGAAAATACTTTCACTATTCATTTCTTGAAATTACTGTGGCCTGATGAATATAGTTCCACAGTCCAGTGATCAAAAGCTTCAAGTAACTACCAGAGAAACATGAAGGCAAAGATAGGAGAGGTTATCTAAGAAGCTAAAACCTCACTTTCTAAACCAAGATGCTTTTTAATAATGAAAATGACCCTAGTATTAAAGAGTAAGTTGTCCAGAATCTTGAGGTAATTTTTATATTCTGGACTTTCTGAGAACTGTGAGCTCCACCCAAATTCTGTTCTATTTTTATTTCTACCCCTAATGTGTTCCTCCTTTCATTCCTTTGCCTGCACAAAGTAGATACTCAACCAATATAGCTGACTGATGGATTAATAGATGGATGAGTAAACGTATGAATGAATGAACCAACTGCTTTTAGAAAGTACCTTGCTTTGTAGCTGTAAAGAATAAAGCAGTGTTCGTACATTCTGCAAGAGATCATTCAGTACTTTTTATGTTACCCTTCAGTAAAGCTAACAGTGCCTTCACATAGTAAATGTCAATAAAAGTTTCATGAATGAATTAATGCATCTGGTGTAAGCCACTTAAATTACATGTCAAGTCCAAAGAATACTGCTTATCACAAAAGATGGTATCTAAGGACAGAATTTATTTACTAGTATATTAACATAGGATTCTTTGTAATTAGCTTTAGTTCCACACTCTTAGGAAAGTTTGTAAAATCTCTGAGAGACAAAAATGTTCCATGTAATAAATGAGAGAATGTAGGCTCAAGTTCTATCTATCTGCTGTATCAGAAGGAACTATGGAGACAGCAACTATAGAAGCAGCAGCCAGAGCAGCCCCCAAAGAGGTGAGGATAGAACTAAAAAAGAGAAGTCATCTGGGCAAAGTCAAGAGTCCAAAAGTCAGCCTGACTTCTCCACTGCCTTGAAATGGCCCTGAGTCAAACCCTCACCATGCCTCAACCATACTTTGACAAGGCTCTACTCCCTCTAATTCACCCTCCACAAATGAGCTAGAATAATCTTTCTAAAACAAATCTAATCATGTCTCTCTCCTATTTAAAGCTCTGCTGCTCCCTATTCCCCCAGAAAGATACAGGTACTCTGTGATCTGACTCCACATCACCTGTCCAACTTCAGGTCCACCAGTCACCCTCAGGTATCTTCTGCTACTGTGAAAACGTAACATTTTCCATTTCCTGAGAGCACTATACTTCTTTAGACACTCTTCATTTTGCCTGCAGTGCCCCTTCCCCTCTTTGCTACCTGGCCTAGTGACAGTATCACCTCTTCTAGGAAGACTTAGCTGACTTCCTCAGGCAGAAAAAAATTGAGTTGATTCAGGTAACATTCTGTATCTACAAAAATCAACCCACTGGATTATAATAACCTGTTTCGATATCCGTCTCCTTCACTAGGCTCGGCACTCCCTGAGGGCAGGAAGTCTTGCTTGTCACTTCATCCCTAGTGTCTCCAAGGTTTTTGGCACCTGAAAAGTGTTCAGTGTCTGTGGACTTCAAAATGCAGGTCTCTACAGGCTGCCTCCCAGAGCCTGGGCTGTACAGTTCAATTCTCCCTTCTCTCTGAACGAACTGAAGTTTGGGGTACAAAACTGAGCAGTGCTAGCCAGGGCTCAGCTGTAAATCCAGCTACCAATCCGGAGCCTGTGATGTCAGTACCTGGCTTCACTCAGGAAAAAAAAAAAAAGAGTGGTTAGCACTACTCAGCACAACTCTAGACTAGCAGCATTCTCCCACCCACTTCCCCCCTAGAATCACAAGGAATGCTACCCAGGGAGGCCCTACAGTTATTCAGATCCCTGGGTCCCTGCAGGCCCATTTCCCTCCCACCCCTACCATACTTTTTCATCTTCCTGGTAGAGTGTCAGCACACCCTAGCCATCCTTACGTCCCCACCCTGCTTCATGCAGGGCCTCCCCCAAATCTCAGTGATCCCTGGACTGCAAGTTTTTACCCAGAATCTGCTATTTCATTCCCACAGGACACATACACAATTTCAGGCCCTGACTCTCCCTTTTGATGCTCTAACCTGAGGAACCTCTCCACAAGAGCGAGATGTGTTCATATGCAGGGATGCTGTTCAACCCCACCCTCAGAGGGCATTTGCCTGACAAGATGCAAAAGAGATTTGTACCACATGAATGTCACTAAATCTCGTGTCCATGATTCCTCTGGATTTCACAAATCAAAAATTATTTGGGTATATAATACACATGAATTCACATGTCACAGTATGAACTCCTTTGTCTCCATAAACCTATTGCACTTCAAAATTCTCTGATTGATATTTCCTCATTTCACATATTACTTGAAGCAAAGCTGAGAGTATTAAAGCCCTTGGATGAATTTGCTGTCTAAGCAGACTCAAAGCCAACTTAGAAGTTCTAAAACAACAAATTCGTAGCCACTGAACTTCTGGCTGGTCCTGCAGAAGAGATTAGAAAAAAAATTCACTAATCATTATTGACAGTGAAATGACTATCCCTCTTTAAAAATGGGAAAGAAATAATTGGCATGAGCCAACTTTGCTTCTCAGTGACTCTCCAGAGAATTAAATAACTAAAGCATCAGACAACGATTTTCTTTGAAGATAACCTTTCATATTAAATAAAAGGCTGAAGAGCTAATCTTAAAGGGAAAGAAAAAGAATAATCTGTGAGGGCAACTACTCATTCCTGAGTATACAGTTACAGAGGGACTAAAATATGATAGTAAGCATTATAGAATATAGCATTACAACTTAAGTATATTTTCATTTTCCGGGTAATATTTATTGAGAGCCTACTATGAATCAGACATTGGGAAAGTCACTCTTTGATATGGTTACCAAAAAGCATACACTGATCAACATAAGTCAGTTGTTTTTTAACTTTAGCAGGCATGAAAATTACATGGAGGGCTTTTAAAACAGAATGCTGAGCCCCATCCCTAGTGGTTCTGATTCAGTAGGTCTGGATGAACAAATACTTACAAGTTCCTAGGTGATGCTGCTGGTCTGGAGACTGCACTTTGAGAACCATTGAATTATATAATCTCAGGTGTAAAATGAGACACACTGACTCGTAATAAGCTAAAAAAGGGCGGGGTCACCCCTAACCACTTACTATGACTAATGAAGACATATAGACTCTGAAAAGATTATTTGCTGGGTTGAATCCTCCAGCCATGCTGCCTCCCCACCTACGTTTTGAACTTCTAGAGGGATATAGCCAGAAGGCACTATGCTTGAAATGTGGATACTGGGTTTGCCAACAGGTCTTTTCTCTCCATGAGCACCTCTGTCCCCCTACAACTCTGCTTCCAGTTTCAACCTCAGACTAGTTACAAGCTTCAGAATGTGAACATCAAAGAAGCGAACTATTAAAAAGCTAGGAATGCACATATAAAGTAGTCATGAAAGCTTTATTTTTCTAAGGAAAATAATTGAGTATTATCCTTCTATTAAGTTCTTGCTCTTTTCTAAAATTTCATCATCTCATTTTAAAACTTTACCCCTCTGGGCTGAAAATCAATGCAGAAAAAGAGATGTGTGACCTTTGATTTAGCCTAGTAAAACAGTAACAAATAACACGCTCAGTGGGTGGTTAAATCTGATAATATTTTGTGCTGAATTTTCTGTAGTCATTCAATTAAAAACCCTATGGCCAGCCAACAGAAAGTATACAAGAAAGCATACAAATCACCAAAGTTTTATAGAATTGCATATTTAGTCTTAAAACATATTAAGCTTATATTAATGCAGTGTCTTTATTTATTAACCTAAATAATTCAAGTAGAGTTTCTCCCTAATATAATTTAGGATAACCATTTATATTTGTGCTGTTTAAAAACTTCAGCTGGCTCACATCATTATGGTGCTTAAAATTCCAATTGAAGAGAGAGAAATACTAACCAGAAAGAGAGTACATTACAAAAGCTGTATTAATATGACCACCACAATATTTCTTTTTTTTTTTTTTTGCGGTATGCGGTCCTCTCACTGTTGTGGCCTCTCCCGTTGCGGAGCACAGGCTCCGGACGCGCAGGCTCAGCGGCCATGGCTCACGGGCCCAGCCACTTCGCGGCACGTGGGATCTTCCCGGACCGGGGCACGAACCCGCTTCCCCTGCATCGGCAGGCAGACTCTCAACCACTGCACCACCAGGGAAGCCCCACAATATTTCTTAAAGATAAACCACCACCTGTTTCTTAAAGGTTCTGGGGAACTAATTCATGCCGGCTCTTCTAAGTCCTCCTTCAAGCAGCAGGACCCCTGGAAAAGGAACACTGCCACGCAAAGCAAGCTGAAGCCATTCAGTATCACCGAGTCCTTTGGTCACATCTAGTCCTGCCAGGGTTCCTATCCAAAGAGTCAATGATCCTGGGCTGTCTTCATGCCTTCTCTAATGACAGCCTTGGAGCATTCCAGAAAACTTTAGCACTTCCTTTTTTTAACTATAAATTGCACATAACTCTTCCAAATTCTTAGTCTATAATTTCTCATAAAACTCTTTGAGATCCTCTGGTGAAGATAAATAGCAAAGAATTATTGGACTTTAAATTGTTATCCTTCAATGTTATATGCACTGGATCATAATTCTATGGCTTTGGTTCCCCCATAAAACTAAACCACGAAGCCATTCTTTTCATTTCAAGCTTAGCAGCACACAGGCCCATGGGTGAGGCAATATAAACACTCTTGAGTAATTTCTCAAAACCAAATCTCCTCTGCAGAAACAGACTTTCAACTCAATGGTGTAAAATGCTCCTGTGAAGTTTGTAGCTCTCAGGCCACCCAAGTAGAATGGTGAGAATGATGTTCATGTGTTAAGGTGGGACAGGCCTGGGAACTGTCTGGAATTACAGAACTTAGGTGCAGTCAGTCCCAGCTCCATCCACCACTCTGTTGCCCTAGATAAGTTACCAAGTTAGGTGATTGTTTTGGGGGAGAAAGGTGAGACCTCAGGTTTACAGAATTCTTTTTTGACCTCAGGTGCATAGAATTAATTTAATCAAAATTGCTGGTTCATGACACACTCTCATCATTGCTCCACACATGGCTTATTTTTTAACTTACTGTCTTAAGTGTTCAGTTTCAACATATATACTCTTAGGTATATACCTAAGAAAAGGCTATGCAAAATGTGCATTAGAAATATGCATATAAATATTCACAGAGGAACTACTTACAATACAAAAAGCTTGAAAAAAATCTAAATGTCCATTGTTAGGATAATGTGGTAGAGTCTCACAATGGAATGGTAAACAATAGTAAAGTAAAGAAGCTACAGCTACCTGTGACAATATGAAGTCATCTGATGTTTCTGTTTTGCCATCTTAAATGGAGACAACAATAACACTTAACTTTTTCTGAGGATTAAGCAGATATTGTATGTAAAAATCCTCGGAAAATTATAACTAGTAAACGTTAGTTATTTTCCTCCCACATTCTCTATTACTTCCCCGGTTATACAAAAATAACCTGGAGACATCTTAGTGAAGAACAGGAAAGCAGAGGATAATCCAGAGGATACAAATTTGGACCTCGCTACCGGGAAGCATATCTCTAATCCAGCAATCATTTTGGGTGTGGAGTCAGGTAAATTAATTAACCTCTCTACATTTGAAGTGGAAACAAAACTAGTACCTAACTAAGGGGCTTTAATGAGGTAATTCAAGTGTCCATCATACTGCCTGATACAACCTAAGTATTCACATAATTGATAACTATTATATTAACAGGGATCCTTTTTACATTTGTCAAGTGAATTGAGTTGCTTTGCCCTGCTGTTTCTCACCGTTTACTCTCTCAAGGCATGCGCACAGGTGCACACACACACAGCCACACTCATGCACAAATAGATTTTCTTTGCTTTTGCCTATTCGATGACTCTTCACATTTAGTTTAGGATTGAGGACAATAGATAAGCATAATAATTAGGCCCAGGTTTCCTCCCATGGACAACAGGACAGAAATAGGCACAATTTCAATAGATCATATCACTCTTAAATATAAAGTTATTCTCGGAAGAATTTTGCTCAGAATGTCCATTAAAAGCAAGGTTCATTTGCATTTTATTATTTAAAAGACCTGCAAATAGGTAAAGGCAACCATTTCACAATCCACATAGAATAATAAAAAAAAGTGTGGAAATAATTCTTTAAGTGTAACACAACCTAATTGGAGTAAAAATGATTAAACTACAATATTTGAAACATAAACATTTTAAAGGACATATTTTACATTTGTTGAATTTGTTAAGCTCGGCCTGGGCAGGTCATAGTGGAAGAATTTGGGACCTGAAACTAAACCTGCCACCAGGGAGGATGGCCCAGCTGCAGGTGCTGGTAGGATGTCCAGTCTAGCAGACAGAGCAAAGTAGCTGAAGAATATGGCAATACAGAAGAGTTGATAATACAGCCAGGAAACTGGAATCAGGAGACAAACATAAAACAGTGGAAGTTCACTCAATACAAAATTATAGCATGGTGCCGAGCGATCCAAAAGTGAAAAATGCCCCAGGATTCAGGCAGGCAGCATTGTATTGCCTAATCTGTGACAGTGGAGCCTCAGTCAGCCTATGGTGCAGAGGCTGGACCCTGGTGACTGAGAAAGGGGAGGAATGGCAAGGGTAAGGTTGAGTCTTATGTGTCCTTAGGGGACATGGGCACACCTGGCAAATTCCTAAGACAGGAACTCAGTCCTTGGTAATGAGACAAAAATCCGGGCATAAGAACTAAAGTACAAGGTAGATACTGAATCCAAGGAACAAAAGACATATATGATTTTAGAAATATGGCAGAAGCCAAAGGCAGACTAGAAGCCAAACTAACTTGATGCTGCAGAACAAAAGTGTTCGGTTAGAGTTCCCTGAATGCCTCCTCTCCCAGGTCAAGTCTGGCCACAGCGAGCTTAGAAGGCTCAGTCATGCTGAGAGGAGGGCAGCAGAAACTGGAGAATAGGAAGGACCTGACAATAACCAGATCAGGAAAACCAGGCCCGCAGTTCGGAGATTACAATCAATATAATTACCCTGAAACTTTCTAAACAACAAGTAGCAGCACTTTAAACCAAATCCCAGTACAACAACAACAAAACAAAAATTAGGAAAGTCCATGTGAGTTTGTCTTAAAGAACTTGACCGAGAGTAAAATGTTAGGCTTTTAAAATTTGGTACAGCTGCCCTGCCCACAGAAAACGAAAAAGCATCTCTTTTCCTATTTTCCCTCCTTTTCATTAGTATGTGAATTTAACCTATAAGAATGAAGTACCTTTTGAGTTTCTTCTCATCTCTGAGACACAAAGGCTTTTTTGTCCTTGTCCTCCTTCTAAAGAACAGTAAAGAGATTTTTCAGGTCTTGGCCATTCTTTTGAGAAAAACAGATTCTAACAAGGCCCTAAAGCATTAAACTCTGATAATAAAAATGCAATATAAAAGTTATTTATGTATTGAGCACACCACTATGATCTGCTGCCTGCCACAAAGTGACAAACACACACAAATGTCTGTCACACCCATGGCCCAATTCATTTAGAAGAAGAATCACCACAAAGCCATCCTTGGAAGTCAAGAATCTCCTCTTTTGGATGTGAACGTTTGTGAAATGGAGAAAGAGTATCCCTTACAAGTGCCATGACCACCAGCAGCCTGGACCTCTAGACTATGCAGATGCAACCAATCAACAACTGGCAAATGTCTCCAGAGTTGATGTCAGCATGTCCTAATGAGCAAGGGATCTTTATCTAAATAGGTGTTCATGAACAACTGCTCCTGGAATGCTCCAAAGCCTGATAATTAACAGCTGTGTGCTGCAATTAATTTTTATTTATGCCTTAGATATTCGGGCAAGATATTATTTCTTGGTTATGACAGATTCATACTTCATGCCGAGTCTCAAAGCAGCAATAAGAAAACAACACCAATTTTGGTTTTGTTTTGATTTTCTTCTTAATTCAACTGCTCTGCCATTTTTATCTCAAAACACCATGTTGCCTTGTATTCAGCAAGCAAATTCCAGAGTCCATGCAAAGGACCATGGGGGAAAGGCTGGCAAAGGCCTCCAAGGCTTTCCCCGGGCATTCACAAACCCTTAGAGGGAGCCAGAAGGGACCATCTAAATTAAGGCAATGACACTGAGGTCTCAGCAGTCTTAATTTACCTCTGTGGCCCCTGAGGGCAAGTTATTTCATTTAGCAATTGTTAATTGAACCTCCACTGTGCACAGGGTACTGTTCACAGGTTTGCAAAATGAAGACCCTGGAGAGTATTTTTCCAGGTCCTTTCCAGCTTTATGATTTCACAAGTTAGTAAATCCAGAAAACACACAGACCAGGACCCCAAGGAGTTTACAATTCTGAATGTGAAATCAGATCACACTAACAATAAAAATCATAATACAAGGCAGGATCAAGGAGCACCAAATACAAGAGGCAAGCGTCAGAAGACTGCAGAGGAGTCTACAGGAGTAGAGGAGTCAGAATGCCAGGCTGTCTTCAATGGCAAACTCCAGCATGCATCAGTGTTTATTAAAACACACCAGTGGGGCTTCCCTGGTGGCGCAGTGATTGAGAGTCCGCCTGCGGATACAGGGGACGCGGGTTCGTGCCCCGGTCCGGGAAGATCCCACATGCCGCAGAGCGGCTGGGCCCGTGAGCCATGGCCGCTGAGCCTGCGCGTCCGGAGCCTGTGCTCTGCAATGGGAGAGGCCACGGCAGTGAGAGGCCCGCGTACAACCAAAAAAATAAATAAATAAAACACACCAGTGGACCCCACTACCAGAGTTTCTAATTCGCAGGACTGAGATGGGGCCACCAAATTTACATTTCTCATAACTTTCCACGTAATGCTGATGTTGCTATTTCAAGAGCCACACCTTGAGACCCAATGCTCCATGGGTTTACTGCACCAAAGTTTACTGCACAGGAGAAAAACATGATGGAAGCAGTGTTTTTGTTAAGTTAATCTAGAAAGAGTGGGTAGGATCAACTAGAAGGAGGTTGACAGATTTACAGCAGGCTCCGGGAAGGGCAAGGGTACAGACCAGAGGACTTGGATTTCAAAGAACTGACCTGACTAGCACAGAATTGACTGGACTAGCAAATTGGCTATTTGATAACTTTAGCTCAAAAGGATTCCTGATGCACAGGATGGAACCTTGAATAGGTTAATTTAGCAATGCTGTGTCCAAATCTCTCTAGGGATAAGTAATCCCTTGGAAACCACATCTAGCCTTAATATGGAGCTGTCCAGATTGTCCAGATATGAGAGGTTCAGCAGCCCCAATTCATTATTTCTCTCAAAGTTCTCACTTAAAATTCCCACCACAAGTCACCACTTAGGTCAAGGTGCTGACTCCTTAAACCCTGTTTAAGTTAGTGTGTATTATCGTGCAACTCAATTAGAAACTCTTGCTCCTCTGTTGCCACCAAGGGACAAAGTGGTTCTTCTCTTGAAACCCTAGCTTTGGGAAGGCAGATCTCCCTCATGCTATCTTTCATAGTGAGTCATTTGGATCCTCACACATTCCAGCCCGTAATTTAAGACGTAAAAATCTCTGCAGCTTTACTACATGGAGAGGAATTTTGGAACACAAGTTATATGCATGTCAGCAAACTGCAGGTATGTGGTGGTTACTGAGTTGTCTTCTCTAGCTTGCCTTCGAAGCATCTTCCCTGCTTTATTGTTTCAGGTCAGGCAGCCAAGGCCTCTGAGCACCCACCCCACACCATCCACCTCTTTTCCCAGTCTCTCCAGACCAAATGTCCCAAGAGCTTTAGTTACTTGATTCCCATTTGCCCTTCCCCACACCCCAAACCCAAAGGTCATTCCTAACAGAGTTTAAGCCCAGTAACAAAGGAGTTTATCTGAAGTCACACTGAGCCTCTTGTTCCCAAGGCCTGGCCCCTCCTTGCTTTGGTCACCTGTTCTGGTAATTCAGTATATGCCAAAGTCCCTGTCTCTATTTCTGGCGGAAATGGGGCCTACTGACTCTGATATTTGTCACTTTGTCAGCCCAGGCCCTGTCCTAACCCTTTCTCAAACATTTCAGAGTAAATTTACAGCTATCTGTAATCCACCCCATTCCTTCCCCCCCCCACCCCCCAAAAAAGCAATAAGCCAAAGAACAAGCACAAAGCTTCCACAGTTCAGTAACAATGTGGAGGAGATTCCAGCCGGATTCCCTAGCCCCCCTCTACCAACTCCTCCCCAATTTGTCCATATTCTGACAGAGTCTACTCAGTCCCCTTTTGCCCAGGTCTCTTAGGGTTTCTCTGTCCTTTATTTAGGCATCCTTCCCTAGGGAGAAGGGAAAGGAGCTCTATTCTGTATCCTGGTCAGCTGGCTTAAGGGCTTGTTTCTACCCTGTTCTATTGGTACTTACTAAACATCAGGCCTTAAGCCAGATGCTGAGGATCCAGACATGAATTAAGAACCGACAGACAAACATCATTCCTACTTTCATAGAGCTTTCAGTCTAGTGGTCAGGTACCACTGCCCTGACTTCCTAAATTTAGATAAAAGACCAGAAATTAACGTGGAAGTGAGAATCTTAATACTATTTGGAAATAAGCTAGATTTTTAAAAATAATCAATGTGTATCTCAATGTATAAGAAGTCTGCTTGAAAATTACTTTAAAAAAGAAAAAGAATTTACACCTGTTGCAGTCTGTTTGATGGCGCAAACAGAAAAAGTATTTCTAAAGATTTTGTCACAGTGTAATGCAATCTCCCTTGATTGTTGCCCCAGGTGCCTTTCCCTCATTGAAATCTATCATTAAAAGAGGCTCCTACATGTCAGATGAAATGAAATGGGAAGAAGAATAAAAGAAGGTCCTTTTCCCACCTTCAGGAGTTGGTGCTAGTAAAAAATGTACTCATGAAATTTTGTTTCTAATACAAACATCAACTTTTCACCAGCAGCATAGTTAAAGAACTTTCCTTTCTTTCATTTTCTTGCTAACATGTTTCTGATTACAAAAGTAATACATGCATATTGTAGAAAATTTAGAAAATACAGGGAAGTATAAAGAGAAGAAAACACCTGTAATCTCACTGACTAGAACTAATCGCTTTTATATTTTGCTTTATTTCCATCCAGTGTTATTTTTCTATTTACTCTCACCATTAGACAAAAGAACATGCCCTTGTATAATTAAATATTATTTGAAAACATCAGCAAGGTTAATCTTTACATTTATAATGAGGTTATTTCTCCCATGAATCTAAGCCCCAATCTTTTGTGACAGAGACCTACTTCTCATTGACTCTAAACTTGATCTTAAGATCACACCACAAGAAAAAGAAGAAAAGAGGAGGAAAGTACGCATAATAAAATCTCTGAAATGAACTGAGGAATAAAACACTCCTGCAGCTGCACTTTCCTCCCTGAAAAGAATTCCAATAAACTTGAGAGGTGAGGGTGGTGTCCAATTCTCTCTTCAGACCTAACAGGTAAGTCGTTAAGATTTTGTAGTAGTTCAGTCTCCTATTGACTCTCATCGTGGAAGCATGAAAGGTTTTTTGTTTTTTTTTTAAAGTTCAAAATTCTAGTTTGCAAACTCAAGGTAACCTGGCTTGGCAAAAATCTGTTAAAAAAAAATCAGGGATTTTTATTAAAGTGACATGAGCTTGATATGAGCCGATGTGTGATATGTTTTTCCATAAAAGCAAGAGAAAAAATCTTTAAAAACCTAATAACTCTTATTTTATATGGAATTTTCATTTTTTATTTTAAAATATATTTTTAAAAAATTAATTAATTAATTTTGGGGGCTGTGTTGGGTCTTCATCTCTGTGTGAGGGCCCTCTCCAGCTGCGGCGAGTGGGGGCCACTCCCCATTGCGGTGCGCGGGCCTCTCACTATCGCGGCCTCTCTTGTTGCGGAGCACAGGCTCCAGACGCCCAGGCTCAGTAACTGTGGCTCACGGGCCCAGTTGCTCCGCGGCATGTGGGATCCTCTCAGACCAAGGCTCGAACCCGTATCCACTGCATTGGCAGGCAGACTCTCAACCACTGCGCCACCAGGGAAGCCCTTAAAATATATCTTAACATTTAAATAACTATTATTTTTAACATAGCTTCACAGCTATGTTGATTTGGTCATAAAAGTAGCACATAATTATTCAGACTGCTTTCTTTTATATTTTATCCTCTGAACAATCCTAGGAGGTGAATGGGTAGACAGAGGAAGATCGCTATCCCAGTTTCAGAGATCAGTCATCCAGCATCTGGATATGCTAGATGACTCATATGCAGGAAGTCAAAGAACTGGCAAACTGGCATTAGAAACCTTTCTTTTAACTTAAGTGCATCATTCTTTTCAGATAACCTATTTTGAGCATTTTTTTTTTTTTTTTTTTTTTTTCGGTATGCGGGCCTCACACTGTTGTGGCCTCTCCCATTGCAGAGCGCAGGCTCCGGAAGCACAGGCTCAGTGGCCATGGCTCACGGGCCCAGCTGCTCCGTGGCATGTGAGATCTTCCCAGACCGGGGCACGAACCCGTGTCCCCTGCATTGGCAGGCGGATTCTCAACCACTGCGCCACCAGGGAAGCCCGAGCATTTTTTATAGAAATATGTTTTGTCTATATTCTGTCCTACTCAGAAATTTATAGCATTCTATCCAATTCTGTCACAAAACGCATTTGAAGAGGAAAATTGGTGGTCTCAAGTTGGATCCAGAGGAGGGTGACTAAGACTGTGAGAACTATAGAAACCATGTTCTATGACCAATAATGAATGAAGGAACTTGGTATATTTCGCTTGGAAAGAGAAGATCAAGAGGAGATAAGAGAGCTCTTCTAATGTTTAAAAAGTCTGTCCAATGGACAAGTAAGTAGACTTATTCCATGTTGCTCCAAATAGCAGGCAAGAACAACAGACAGAACTTCAAAAGAAACCGATTCCAACACAATAAGGGATTTGTCTTTTTAACCAATGGAACTGTTCAACTGTGGAGAAAACTGCTCTATGAGATGGTGAACTCCTCTTTACTGCAGGTGTTGAAAAAAACTGCCAGACATGCTGTGATGACTTGTTTGGTTCTGTATCTTCAGTCTACTTTTCCTTTGTTTTTCTTGCCTCACCAATACAACATATAGTGCACAGAGTGTGACAGAAAAGAAACTACTATAAGCCAGGTGCCTCCAAACTGTGTTTCCCAGATAAGAATCTCCTTGGGGAGGGGGGCATGGTGCTGGTGGCCCCCACTGAATCAGTAGGTGCAGAGGCCTCAGAGGATGAGCCTGGGAAACTTTTGGTTTTAACAAGTGCCCCCAGGTGATTTTTATCATCATGGAAGTTTGAGAAACACTTTCAAAGTATCATTTTATCCACTTAACTCTCATAACAATCCTGGAGGGCAGAAGAGAAACTAAGGTTCAGAGACAGTTAGCAATGTGCCCAAAGTCACACAGCTCTGAAGTGGTAGAGCCCTCGGGGGATTGCACACTTGGGGAGTTTGATCTGGACCCTGAGATCTTTCTAACCCTCCATGAGAGTCTGAAAGAAAGACATGAAGCAAGGAAATGGGTACCTTGAAGTGGGGGTCTTATTAGATGTGCATTTTGGTTTTTTTAAAACTAAGTCATGAGTCCTTGGTGTGCATGGTAAAATTAGGAGTCACATAATTGGTAGTGCTCCGATTTAAGCAAGGACTATGTTGAAATTCACATTTTTATCTTTAATGAATAATTGTGAAAAGAGTGTACAAACCAAATAAATAATTTCAACATGATCACAAAGAGAACAACATTTTAATGTACTTAGCAGAAGCAATTTACATGCATACAATTAATGTGCTAATTTCAGTGATCTTTAGCTATTCATTAAAACGGGCCTGGCAGGTCTTACACTTGGCAACACTTTGTTAGTCATTTCCTGCCATTATTTTAAGTACTCAGAAGTAATCAGCCATGTATAATTTAAGACTTTTCACTAATTAAATAGCCCTTTCTCTAATTATGTCCAAATTAGAGAGGATGGTATGTGGATAAATATGTTTGTATTTGGTACATGTATTCAGAGATTGTGATTTCTCTGTATGTGGCAACAAAAACCAATATGTGATCTACAGTCTTTATACACAGTAGAGGAAAATGTTAGAATGCATAAGAAAGACCTTTTGACTTAAAGTCTGAGCAGCAGAGAAGTATTCTCTTTGAGATGGGCTTTATGTTCAGCCTTGTAAACCTAGCAAAGTCTGGATTTGTTGACCTTCAGGGAATAATACAAGGATCATCTGTTTTTTCAGTCCTTTGCCCGAGAGATGAAATGGAATGATGGTTCAGAGAGAAAAGGAGTTAAAGGTTGTGTTTGCAAGAATGTGTTTGCTGACATTGATCAATGGGTAATTTTGTGATTGTAGGTTTATTCACAAAGAGGGTTCAAAAAACAGATCAATAATAAAGCAATGGTGAAAATGCCAAAGAAAAGGTGATTAATGAAAAATATGGTGGAGGTGCAATCTGCCATGCAGCATGAACACTCTTCATTCAGCACCCTATAAATAAATATGCATTAGATGGAAAGAGAACATTCCCTTGGAATGTTGTTAGCACCAGGCAGAATCTCATCAGAGCCCATGCTTCAAAGAGCAGTTCTGCATGTCCATAGAAGCAAGTTTAAATTATCTTGTGTAAAGTCTCTGTAAGCAGTTCCACTCTTGCATTATGCATGATTCTGACATCTTGTAACATGAGCAGTGTTCTAATAGTGATTTCCAATTTTATTTCCTGTGTTACATTTTAACAATGCTATTTAGGTTAGTATTTTCCTTTGGCCACATAATATCTTGTTACATTTCCTCATATAGCATTTAATTATGGTAGCAGTACTGTAACCTAGTAAGGCATGGACAAGGATTTAGTGTAGCCTTTAAAGAATTTGTTGCTTTTAAAGCCAGTGCTTTGTTCCATCATTTTCATTGTGCTAATTTAATATGTAACGATGAGTGTTAGGCAGGATCCCAGCACCTTACACCAGGGAACTGATAATAAGTAGTAATGAGCTGTGCTAAAAGTGGATACCAAAGTAAGTCTAAGGCCACCAAACATGACAGGAGGTTGTACGCCTTTCCTAGAGTGAGAACACTCAAGTTCTTAAATGTGAAACTCCAGGAATGGTCAACCCTACAGTAAACTTGTGAAGAAGCCAAAAACTTCACTCTTCCCCTTCTTGTATCTCCCTCCTCATCCTCTTTTTGCAGAAGCCCAGGCTTTTCTCCCTGTTGACCTTTGCCCTTAAAAAATTATCTGAAACCAGTCATCAGCAACTAGATGATATCATGCCAGGGAATATCCTCTCCACATTTCATGTATCTAAGTCTTATTTATTATTCTGCAATGTCAGTCCCCTATTTATATTATTTCATCAGTCTGTAGATAAGTCATGGATGGTATATAAGTAGCAAATGTGAAACCAGTTTTCTTTCCACATGTTGTTTTTTAATGATCCAGAGAGGCTAAATCTATACTGCATGAAGGGTAAAATTAAATGATTTCAATTAACCTGTTAATTTGATCCATATATCACAGCATTGAGAAATGCGATGATTCTTCTTAAACTTTCACTGGGCAGTTTAAGCATCTTCACTGATAACTAAATGACTACCAAGTACTATCCTCTCCATGAACTGTGACAGATACATATAAGAAGATCATATTCATGTGTAATATGTGTTATGTATGTAATATACTGTATAAAAAGCAACCCATATGCCAGGTGCTTTACATACATTATCTCATTCAAGAACTCTGCATATACATGTGCCCTGGACAAAGGAGTCCAGATGAGCAGACAGAAGTCAGGGCTAAAATCCAGGCCAGGTTCTCCATGCCAAATTTAGGAAGACACATGGACAATGTCACCCAGCCCCAGACACCCCGCACTGGGGCACCTTTTTCTAATTCACACGAAGGCACTGTGTGTGCTAGAGTTTGCGGGATCTCATTTCATACTCAAAATAACTCCATTAAGAATGTGCTTATAGGTGAGCACAAGAGTTAGAGGGGCTAAGCAACTGGTTTCAAGCCCCATAACTACTAAGACACATCAGAACTTGAAATGAGACCTTTAAATGCCTGCCTTTAAATACCATGCTTCTTTCCAAAAAAAGGGAAAGTGGGGGGAAACGCACACATTTCCTTTATCATTGACTGCTTAGCTCAATTGTTTGGAGCATGGTCCTTATGAAACTACAAAGGTTTACTGAAAGGCGGTGGACTACACTTTGTTCTAAGTCATGGCTGCACGCTATGCTTAGAATGCAAAGCAAGGACAGGAGGGCATTGGATAGCATAGTTTAGTGGTTCTCAAACTTTAGTGGGGTTCAGAAGCACCTCGGAGGGCTTGCTGAACAGAGATCACCGGGCCCCCTCCCACAGGGTTTCTGATTCAGTAGGTCTGGGATTGACCTGAGAATCTGAACTTTTTACAAGTTTCCAGGTGATGCTGATGCTGCTCATCTAGGGACTGTACTTGTATAGTGTATAGGATCTATTCATTCCAAAATCTAAAACTGTAACTAAAGAAAAAAGCCACTAGTCTGCAAGTCAGGAGTATTATCTTAAGAGCATCAAAACAGCACAGGTCTTGGGTCTCATTGTTCTCTCTGTTCAAATGAAACTGCTTGTAGGATTATAATGGTATCTCTAGCTTCCTACTTATAGCCAAATAGTATTAAAGACTGAAATAACAATAAAAGATAACAGGGTACCAAACTGACTAGTTTGGGTGCTTAAGATTATTAACTTAGGGAGAAATGGTGCTGGTAGAAATCTTAGAAAATGAATAAAGAATTGGAAGCTTGCCCTACGAATTGCATATTCATTTTTGTCCCTTTACTCATTTTTCATATGTGGGCAATCACAGTTAATGACAAAACATTTCTCTCAGGATCATTCCTAAAGTGTGAAATAAATATTCCAATAAAATGTTTAGTAGAGTGTATCCAGTTTCCAATTAAAGAAACATGCTTGTATGGTGTCATGAATTCCTTCCACAAAACATTTCCTTTGTGCAGAAACACTTTATGATAAATCTGAAAATAACCCTATTTTGTCAGGATAACTTAAAGCAGAGTGTCTGGTGAATCCCCCTATTGCCACCTCCCCGGCCACATATCCTAAGAAATAGCCTATGCAAAATAATTTGATCTTGTCTATACATGTAGTCAGCCAGTGAGAAAGGTACTATCAGTCATCTTAATAATCTATACATATCACTCCATAATCAATATGGCTCATGTACCACCTGAGTGATCAGGTAAACCAATTCTGTCAACACATACTGAATGGTTACCTAGGGCCTCCATCCACTTGTCCACAAGAGATCCAGAATAACCTTGTCCTTACTTTCTTTTCTTCTTTTTTTTTCTTACCCTACTTCCTTTTGTCCCTTCCATATTTTTAATCTTCTTTTAAAGAATCTCAATTGTCCTACTCCACTAGTAACATGAAACAAAACAAAAACAAAAAACAAAACACAATGAAGCCATCCATTTTCTGAATGGTGGAACAGTAGATCCACAGCATTTAATTACAGCTCATTTAAGAGTTTTCTTAGTCTTCAGGACCAAACCCCTAAGGGAAATAGTGATGCAATTGTTTGATGTCTTTCACTCAGCTGGTTGGCTCATCTTTGGAGCTCTTAGTTACATCTGGGAAAAAAAATTCAGACAGGTGGGCTAGTCTTGATTCCCATGTAAGCAGCATTGCCCTGACAGTTTGATCACAGTTCTGAAAATCAAGTTTCTCTGGCTCTGAGTTGCTGACAAGTCTGTCTCTGGCTTTAAGGACAGCCTTGCTTGGAGAGCTGTTTTCTTTGATGAGAATGTCAAACTAACAGTGATAATACTGTAACAACAAGGTTTTCTCTCCCTTTATTAAAGCCACAGGTAGAAGGTGGTTATCTGGTTTTCATATGAACTACGACAAATGAGAATTTCCTAAGGCTTTTTTAAAGGGACAAACTACTGAGAAATTTTTAATTAAAAATTATTACGGGGACTTCCCTGGTGGTCCAGTGGTTAAGACTCTGCCTTCCGATACAGGGGGTGTGGGCTCGATCCCTGGTCAGGGAGCTACGATCACACGTGCCTCGTGGCCAAAAAAACAAAACATAAAACAGAAGCAATACTGTAACAAATTCAATAGACTTTAAAAATGGTCCACATCAAAAAAAATCTTTAAAAAAAATTATAATTATGGTCAACTGATATGGACCCAAAATTCAATATATCACACAAGAAAGCCTCATTATAAGGCTAGGACATCTTCTTGTATGACAGACCAAAGCTAGAATGGTAACTGACTTGAGTACAGGATTTCTAAAAAATCAGACTTGCCTTTCTCTCAAGGTGTCTTCCCAAGGGGCTATTTAGCTCCTCAATTCTGAAATAACAATAAGCATAGAAATAATAGTGTAGAGGGATGACTGGTAAGGCAGAACTTGAAGTTTTCTAATGAGAGAATATGTATTTTAAAAACTGCCAATCCCTTCAGCTTCTACAAGGGTAGACATCAATTAGCTGTGGGAAGAACCGTTTTTCATTAAGTGGTGTAAAACAAATAGGCATCCTGTGTTATGGGGTAAAAGTATAACAGGCTTCCTTTTTCTTTTTCCCCCCATGACTGAAGCTGTTCCACCATAAATCCCTTGGAAAAAGGAGCTCTTAGAATGCTGAGATAGGGACTTCCCTGGCAGTCCAGTGGTTAAAACTTCGCCTTCCAATGCAGGGGGTACAGGTTCAATCCCTGGTCTGGGAGCTAAGATTCCACATGCTTCACAGCCAAAAAACCAAAACATAAAACAGAAGCAATATTGTAACAAGTTCAATAAAGACTAAAAACGGTCCACATCAAAAAAAAATCTTAAAAAAAAAAAAGAATTCTGAGATAGAAATGTACAAATTGCTGAGGTGATTTCTGGGGAAAAAAAGAGATGGAAAACTACCCTTACTCCTTTTGAGGTTGCAGGTTATTCAAACACCTCTAGCTGACTACTGCTGACATGGCTAAGGTTAGCAGGTGTTTTCGTTGCTCAGAGAAAACTTGATATGAGAAACAGATTCCGAACTAGAGAGCCAGATTCCAGACCTGGCCTGAGTTGTCTTAGACGTGTATTACTTCTGTGGAACACTTGCCTGAACCCGCCGCCCTGACACAGTGGGTTTGCCACAGGGAACAACAACAACAAAAAGCTGTGTGAGCAAGTTTGAGTGTGTGTGTATGCAAACCTAAATAGCTGCCTGATATTGGAGGTCCAGTCATCTGATGGCACTGGGTGACCGCCATGACCCTGGCTAGAAAGACTTCCTCTCCCTCTAGAGACCTGCACCCTGAGGCACCTCAGCAGGGCACAGTGCAAAGGCAACACAGTAGTCCCTTCTCATCTGCAGTTTCACTTTGGGCCGTTTCAGTTACCCACAGTCAACCACCGTCCAAAAATATTAAATGGAAAATTCCAGAAGTAAACAACTCATCAGTTTAAAATTGTGTGCCATTCTGAGTAGCATGATAAAACCTTAAATCATCATGCCCTTGTCTGCCATATCCCACACATTAGTCACTTAGTAGCCGTCTTGGTTATCATATCGACCATCACTGTACTACAGTGCTTGCGCTCAAGTAACCCTTATTTCACTTAATAATGCCCCCCAAATGCAAGAATAATGATGCTGGCAACTCTGATATGCCACAGAGAAGCCATAAAGTGATTCCTTTAAATGAAAAGGTGAAAGTTCTAGACTTATAAGAAAAAAAAAAAATCTTATGCTGAGGTCACTAAAATCTACAGTAAGAACAAATCTTTCCATGAAATTTTGAAGAAGGGAAAAGAAACTCATGCTAGTTTTGCTGTCATACCTCATACTGCAAAAGTGATGGTCATAGTGCATGATAAGTGCTTAAGACGGAAAAGATTTCAAATTTGTACAATAAGATATTTTGAGAGAGAGAGACAGTATTCACATAACTGTTATTACACTATATTGTTATAACTGTATTTTACTATTAGTTGTTATTGTTAAGCTCTTACTGTGCCTAATTTATAAATTAAACTTTATCATGGGTATGTATGTATGGGAAAAACATACTACATATAGGGTTCAGTAACTATCCATGGTTTCAGGCATCCACTGGGGGTCTTGGAATGTATCCCCCACGGATAAGGGGGATTGCGTTACCATTTCCAACAGTGAACACCTACTCAGTGAGGCCAAAGGATGCAGACAACCAACCAATTTCCTCTTGATGGGATTTGATTATAATCCTAACTAAGCACAAGATCTAAGATAGCCTCTGGGTTCCTGGGCTCTGACAGGACAGAGTTGTTCTTACAATGCCAAAAATGGCTTCTCCAGGTCATACTGAATAGGATATTTAAAGGAACATGACTTTATTTTGTTCTGGGGTTCATAATTGCTGGTGAGTCTGTGCAAAAATACATCACAACATTTATTCAAAGCTTACCAGCTTATGCCAAACACAGCAACAAGCCCTTCACACATATTAACTCACTTAATCTTTACCATATCTTACTCTACAAAGGGACCCACTTTGACAAAAGATCATACGGTTATTTATTTATTTATTTATTGTTGCGGTACATAGGCCTCTCACTGTTGTGGCCTCTCCCGTTGCAGAGCACAGGCTCCGGACGCGCAGGCTCAGCGGCCATGGCTCACGGGCCCAGCCACTCCGCGGCATGTGGGATCTTCCCAGACCGGGGAACGAACCCGTGTCCCCTGCATCGGCAGGTGGGCTCTCAACCACTGCGCCACCAGGGAAGCCCCATACGGTTACTAAGTGGAGAGCAAGGATTCAAACTCAGTCCCATTTGACTCAATAACAGTTTAGCAATATAGAATTCAGCTAGCATTACCAATCTCAAATTTCAGACGCTATTATGAAAATCTCTTAGTAAAGAAAATAATAATTAGCTGAAGCCCTGTTCATTAAGGAGTTAGCTACTTAATCTTCTAAAACAAATCCTCTAGAGACAGTACTGATTTATTAGAGAAAAATGAATGCAATTCCATATAAAGGTGACATTTTCAGAGAATAATTTCTAATAAATTCTGAGGGTAGTCAATGATGTCCATATACTTAATACTTTACCTAAGTGTTTTACACTGTACAACCCACTTTCACATACCTAATCTTTTTTTTTAAACATCTTTATTGGAGTATAATTGCTTTACAATGGTGTGTTATTTTCTGCTTTATAACAAAACGAATCAGCTATAAGTATACATATATCCCCATATCTCCTCCCCCTTGCATCTCCCTCCCACCCCTCTAGGTGGTCACAAAACACTGAACTGATCTCCCTGTGCTATGTGGCTGCTTCCTACTAGCTATCTATTTTACATTTGGTAGTGTATATATGTCCATGCCACTCTCTCACTTCATCCTTACCATTCCCCCTCCCTGTGTCCTCAAGTCCATTCTCTATACCTGCATCTTTATTCTTGTACTGCCCCTAGGTTCTTCAGAACCATTTTCTTGTTTTTTAGATTCCATATATATGTGTTAGCATACAGTATTTGTTTTTCTCTTTCTGACTTACTTCTCTCTGTATGACAGACTCTAGGTCCATCCACCCCATTACAAATAACTCAGTTTCGTTTCTTTTTATGGCTGAGTTATATTCCATTGTATATATGTGCCACATCTTCTTTATCCATTCATCTGTCGATGGACACTTAGGTTGCTTCCATGTCCTGGCTATTGTAAATAGAGCAGAAATGAACATTTTGGTCCGTGACACTTTTTGAATTATGGTTTTCTCAGGGCACATACCTAATCTTAATTGCTCTCAACAGATGGCCTTTACAGGTCTTGAGATGTGTACAGACATTAAAGTTGGCCAAGTTGAAAGATTTATTTCTAAAAAAGGACATTTAGGAAGATTTAGCAATACTCCAAGCAAAAACTCCTTTCCCCTCTTGATTTTCCCACTTTTATTATTGGTCCCACCATCATCCAAGCTTAAAACGCTGAGGTCACTTCTCATTCTCCCTCTTCCTTCATCTTTGGAGTCAGTAAGTCACCAAGGCCTGTGACCCTTTCCATACATGTTATTTAATTACTTATTCCCACATTAATGAGGAGGTTTTTCTTCCTAGATCAACCATTATCCATTATAAATTCTAGCAAAGCTCATCCCACACAATATTCCAAGCCTCTTAACTGGCGGCCTATTTTTAGTCTCACCTCCCTGAGCCATCCCTCACAATTTCAAGATTGACTCCCCAAAACACTAGTTTGTGTATATCCAAGAAAGTACATTTCAAAGCCATCATATACCAATTGTTCAAAAAGGACTCCAATACGGAATAATCCAGGTTCAACAGTGCTCTTTTTGACTGTTTGAGAATATATAAAATCCTTAGCCTAGCACTCAAAAGAATTCATGACACAGCTTCAACCTGCATCCCCAGGCTTCCCTCCACTGCTCTTCTCCTAATTCACTCCTCTGCTCCAGCCTAAACACTCTACTAGCAGTCCCTCCCCTCCCCTCCCCTCCCCCACCCAAAACATCTGCTATTTTCCTCTTTTTTTGTTGTTTTTTTACTTCCTATCTCTAACAGAAGAGTTCCTTTCTTCTTACTATCAACCTATACTCACTTTTCCCATCTTTCAAAGACCAGCTTAGATCACATTTCCTATAAGAAACTCTCCTGGCCATCCCAAATAAAAGGAATAGTCCATCCTAAGTGTCAAGTGTCTCTTCCACTTATTTTCCATGGAATTATTTCATGGAATCACCAGTTCCTTTTCCATGTGTATATCTTTATTCAAACTAGATTGTAGAAAGTTGCAAGTAGGAACTAACATCATATATGTTGTTAATCTCGTGTGGCACTTCTTGTTACATATATATTTATACTCATTATATACCAATATTCATATTTCTGCCTCACAAAATTCTAATTAACTTATTTTGGGGAATCCACTCCTTTGTGAGGATTTGTCTCCATAACCCTAAAAGAAATAAATAGACTAATGGCAGCAGACTGGAACTAGTCAGGTCAAATTTAGCTTCTATTTTGGTTGTTACTTAACATTAAGCTCTTTTTCTTAGAGCCCTAAGGTGAGTTACCTGTCTAGTGGCTAAATCAGTTCTGTTCTTCCTCATGTGCTGAGTCTGTAATTGGCATAAATGTTCATGGCACAGATGTACCAAGGGTCACCTGTTTGACTTCGTGACTCAGATATATTTTACAGCTCATACCAAAGAAAAAAGGCTCTTTGATGACCAGTGACATCCCGTAAGCTGACAAATCACCTCCTTGTTATCCCTGGCATCTCCCACACCTAGCCCACTAGTAAGTGGCAGCTCTAAGAGATGCTGAAGGTTGAAGCCAAAAATGAGAACCAATACGAGTCCTTTAAATACTGACAGGCTTTAGGCCGACCAGATTTTTAAATTAGCCATTCTGAGACAGATAAAAGATTTTGTTGTTAAGATAAAAAGAAAGTTAAGTCTCACAGCTTTCTTGTGTGGCAGGTTTTAATGCCTGAGAGAAGTTTTAACTGTGACTCAGGTGGTGGCTGGTCACATACATTGTACCTTACTCCCTCCTCTTAAATGAGTTAACATCTTCCTTAACTTCACTCAGATGAGTATTACTGCTCTGATTTCTGCCATTTCAGATTAAATAAGCATTAGCACAGGTCCCACAGATGAGAGCCAAACATGCTTGGGGAAATCTTATAAACTAGGGACTTGGCTGCTAAAGTTTATTTTCCAGAGGGACTCTGAAACCTCTTGGAAGATTATTTTTTTCTAGGAAAAGAAGAAGTCAGACCCAAAGGCTCAGCTGATAAAACCAGCTTGGTTTCTGCCATTTCAGCCCTCCAAGGACTCAGATCTGGAGACGGAAGCTATGAGTAAAAACTAAAAAGACACTGGCATGCAAGTTACTACTACTTTTAAAGAATTTCTAATAAAAGATACCCCCCCCCCAAAATGGGAGAGAGGCATTCCCCCCACCCCAATTCACTATAGAATAACCCCCTGCATCAGTGGCAGCCCCCAGCAGAAGAGGCCCAGTGAAGCAGCTCCATGCAAATGTACCATATGATAAATACTCAATCTTGTTGAGACTAAGCACAAGAGAGAAATACCCTTGTTGCCTTCTCAGAAATACCGAGCTGGGGCAGTAAAGCTGTTTAGAGGGCTAGAGTCCAGCAATGACCTGTAAAAACCAGTGAAATATGGTAAAACTATCAAAGTGACTCCATTTTTACTCAGGATTCCTTGGGTAGAAAAAAATATAGTTAATGTTTACTGAGTGCCTTGAACATGCCATTGCTTTTGACTTCCTAGTTTACTTGATCCTCAAGTCAATTCTGTGAGGCAGGTACTAATATTTTCTTTTTTATAGATGAGAAACCTGAGTCTTAAAGAGATTAAGGTCCCAAGGCTACAAGCTGATCAGTGATAACCTGGAGATTCAAACCCAAGCTGTGAGGTTCCAGAGCCTGATGGGTAACCACTAAGGTACACAGACTACTTGCTTGCGCTATAGTAGGAACCAGGAGGGCTTGCTGTGAAGCTAAATGAAAGTTCTTTGTTCCAACAAAGGCCAGAATTGGTGCAGCTGTTTAACATTAGCTGAGAATCCACTACAGCCAGGTAGGGATCAGGACCCCACTTTCTAAAGTGAACCAGGGAATCTCCAGAGCCTGACAAGGGGGCATCCCAGAGCAGACAGCCTGACATCCAACCAGACCAACAGAGGCAGGTGCAAGATTCTTGACAATTCCTGCAGCTGCTGCCACACCATCTTTGAGACTTCATGGCAAGTGCTCACAGAGGTTAGTGCTCACTTCATGGCAAGTGCTCACACTGGGGTAGTTCTTATCCCCTTCATTTGGACAGAGGGTGAGCGAGACAGTGTCATACTCTCTGCATGCTGGGAAGGCTCATTATTACTACTGTCCTGGGCTAGGTTTAGGAGATTAGAATTCTTCTTCCTGCTTTTTTCCTGGAAAAGCACTTCCTCACTCTGAGTATCAGTTTCCTATGTTATAAAATAAGGGAGTTGGAACAGCTTACCACTGAATTTCTCTGTTTGACTAAGACTTTGAGTTAGGAAACTAGAAAAACAGGTTTTATATTTGTATTGCAAAATTTTATTATGTGAAAGGAAGGAGAAGGGGAAGGGGAGGAGAAGAAGAAGAAGAGCAATAATGAAAGAAAGAAAGAGAAAGAGAGAAAGAAAGAAAGAAAGAAAGAAAGAGAAAGAGAGAGGGAGGAAGGGAAAGAGGGAGGGAGGGAGGAAGGAAGAGAGAGAGAAAGAAAGAAAGAAAAAGAAAGAAAGACAGGAAGAAAAATAAGGAAAGAAAGAGAAAGAAAGAGAGAAAGAAAGGGAGGAAGGAAGGAAGGAAGGAAACATTTAAAAAATAAACCAATGGAGGGAGGGCTTAGAGACTGTAAGAAAGGTAGAACAGCTAACAGAAAACAAGAGAGAGAGAGAAAGAAGGCATCCCAGAGTTAATAGCTCTTGGAGAGGACTGAAAGGTTTCCTCCAGGTTTTAACAAAAATAGATTAAACCTTTTTTCAGTGTGTTAAAACATCCTGCAGGGTTTTTCAGGGGCCAAGATAAGTCAGTGCCTTCCCCATTCAAGATCCAATGTACAAAAAGAATGAGGTATGAAATACTAGGAAGTTCTGAAAGTGACTCTGTCTGTCGGCTGACAGTCAAGGACACATTTCTTGACATTGTAAACAATGGGATTTTCAGATTCATCTCCTTTAGAAAAGAGTGAAACCTTTGTTCCTTAGAATGTTTTAAACTCAGCTAGACAAAAAGAGTGTACTGTTTCAAAAATGTTCTGTATTGTGTCAAAGAGCCCATGGTTCAGAATGGTCTGATGGGGATCCCCAGGGAACAGAACTGGGTGACCTATAACTTCTCTACTCTTGTGGATTTCTGCTATCTTAAACCTTTTGCTGCAAGCAGCCAGGTCCCCAAGGAATGGCGAATTGAAATACAACAGGTGGCTTGGCTGGCTCTTCCCAACAGATGTAGAAGCACGCCAAATGTTTTATCACATCACCCAGTGTGCTCGCACTCCCTCCCCACCCCCGGCCCCTGTCTCTTTCTCAGACACACACAGCACACAGGCACTCATCACCCAAACCTTTTCGCCTGCACTGCACTTCTGGAAGGGGCCTACATAGGCAAAGTGAGGAAGAACACCACATTGCTGTGCAGTGCTATAGCTCCCCATAAAGCAGGGCCCAGGGAAGAAACAAGTCATGCTTTTTATCTCATCACTGCCCTAACAATGTACCCAGTTTAGATCTACCTGCAGGTGGTCATAGACAGAAACCTAACCTAAACAAGAAACCAAAGCATCCTGAAATGTAATAACAACCTAAGAATATGTTCACTTGGGAATGATTCAATTATCTGATCCTAAGATACAAACAAAAAACAAAACAACCACTAAGTAGGCAAAATGAGTCGAGATGATGGTACCTTCTGTCACAACTTCAGTGTCATATGTATTTATAACAACAGATCTTAGAAAATGCCTAAAGATGATTCTGGGTATAGAAAATTGAAAGAGGTGGGACAGAAGTATTACATAATTTCCACTTTACTAAATGCCATCATTATTTTTACTGTAAGTTTAGTATGCACTAGGCTAAATAATGTCCCTGCCCTCAAGGGGCTTTCAGCTTACTACAGAAAGTGGACACATAAACACTTAATTGTAATAAAAGAGAGTACTTTTATTACTGAGGCAAAACAAGTATGGTAACACATAGGAAGGAAGGACTCTCTATGAGGTACTGATGAGGGTCATCAGAAAAAGCTTCACAAAAGAAAGAGGCTGAGGAGGAAAAGGAAAATACTTTTTTTTCTCACTTAATAATCTTATATCATCCCTAATTTGCAGAAGAGGAAATTGAAGTTCAAAGGGATCCAATAACTCACAAGAGAGCTAAGCTGTGAGAGGCAGCACTTGTGCCCAGGACTCTTTATGTCTGCCATGTCCTTCCACCACACCTAGGTAGTGACCCTTGAGTTGATCCATCAGGATGTAAAGGGTTTGAATTGATAAAGACTGAGAGACCAACATGAGTCAAGACACAGGGGAGTGAAAGTGCACTGCAAACTTGGTGAACTTCAAGAAATCTAATGAGCTTAGAGCATCAAGCACATGGGTGGATACAGAAAATGAGGTCAGAAACATTTTAAAATGACAAATGGAGATGCAAAAGGTTCAAATCTTTAAAAAAGTAGAAATTATAGGTCACTCTCCCAGCTGCTTATCTACGTCTCCCTTTTCCTCAGATCATTCTTGGTTTAAGACAATTCCCCTACATTAGCAGCATGTATGTTAGATACTCAATATGACTAAGATGGTGACTTTTTAAAAATAATCTTCTAACAATCAGATGAGAAATTAATGGGATGTTTTTAAGTTTGACTTATTATGTGACTTGAAGAAAGAGAAAGGAAGGGAAGAGGAAGATCAGAATAGGAAAATGAGAGCTTAGAGAAATCAAATCCACAGATTATCCTAAATCTACCATGTACTTATATAATCCTCAAGGCACTTGAAATTCTATCACTGGCACATGTTAACCTATTGCCAAAGCTTTATAAAATGGGGTAGGAGGAAGAAAAGCATTTGGTGTACATAATTTGTACCAAAAAAATTAGAAAATGAATCTCTCTTTGGTTGCTGCCAGAAATTGAACTTTATATGGAACCTTTAAATTCAGCCTAATTCGTAGCCTTCTCAAAATACTTTATCTCGTGACTCAATTTATTCTCAGGCTATGATTACACCAGATCTGTGGTCTACAAGCTGTATGTACAATGTGATCACTGTAGTAAACCATATGCACACTACATGATAAAATTCTTCTGTACATGATAATCAAATTAACTCAGCATATGTCCAATATTTCCTTTTCAAAGACTATGTTTTTATTCAAAGAATTAAATATGAATATATTTTTCCTTAGTACTACCTCACTACTACCAGAATATGGATGTTCTTATTTATATGCTTCATTATCCTTATAAAATATGAAACAAAAGTACTTTCTGTATTTCCCTGCCAAGTCAAAGAGAAATACAGAAATTTATTGGGTTTCTATTGACCCAGTAAATGTAAGACAGAAATCTAAATGCTCTTAACATTGTTTATGCTGAAAATGTATCAAATTCTATTCTGAAAGTACACTGACCTATAAAAAGCATTTGTCTTGCTGTGGTAAATAGGAGCCCTAGATATCTCAGCTCGAACTGAAGTTTACTTTGTTCTAATCAGAACTAATGTATCAGATCACTTAATAATGTCCTTGTTACACAAGAGAATCATCCATTCCCCAGTCTGTTTGCACTGCAGCATAAGGTACTCCACCAAAATCAAAATGAATAAAGAAAATAGACATTTTTAATCCTACTAAATTGATAAATCTCTCTGAAGATAGATAATAACAATGATACTTTGTTGAAATTGTCACTCTCAAAAATACATTGCTCAGAAATAAAACTGAGAAAACAACTTTCAAAATGATTTTTTTTACAAACTTGTAGCCCAGAAGATCAAGAATATAAGGCATTGTGGATATTCAAACTCTAAGATTAGCAACTCTATCAAACCTGTGTGACCTTCTACAGGACTTAAAAGGGTATTAAGAATCTTGCATTTTCATTTAAATTTTCAGAGTAACTTTCTTTCACTCTCTCTTACCCTTTGCTCCATGTACACCAAAAGTGTAATGTGGATTAAGACGTCCCTTTAAGACAGCTCAAATGTCACCTCTTTGGCAAGTCCTCCTTTAACTGCCAAGTTCCATTTAAACATCTCTCCACTGTGCTCCTATAGCCCATTACACACAACTCTATAAAGATGCAGTTACTTACTCTACCCTGTAGTCTTTGACATACATATCTATTTGTCCTTAAGAACTAGAAGCATTACTTACTCAACTTTGTTTTCCCAATGCCTAGCTCAGTATATGGGACACAGTAGCTGCCCAATAAATGTTTATTTGATTGAATAAGTGACAAATGAACAATATCTCCTTGTATAATAGGAAGATCATTCTGTACATATGTCCAAAATTGCATCTTCAGATCTATTTATTCCCTATCCTATGCAGGTATATACCTCATTTTATTGTGCTTAACTTCACTACACTTCAACAGATAGTGCATTTTCTTTCACAAATTGAAGGTTTGTGGCAACCTTGCATTGAGCAAGTCTGTCAGCACCATTTTTCCAATAGTATTTGCTCACTTCACGTCTCTGTGTCACATTTTGATAATTCTCACAATATTTCAAATGTTTTCATTATTATTATATTTGTTATGGTGATCTGTGATCAGCGATCTTTGATTTTACTCTTGGAATTGTTTTGGGGTCCCACAAACCATGCCCATATAAGACACGAGGTTAATAGATAAATGTTGTGTGTTCTGACTACTCCACCAACTGGCCATTCCCTCATCTCTCTCCTTCTCCTCGGGCCTCCCTATTCCCCAAGACACAACAATATTGAAATTAGGACTATCAATAACCCTACAATGGCTTCTAGTGTTCAAGTAAAAGGACACATATCTCACTTTAAAACAAAAGCTAGAAATCTTAATGAGGAAGACATGTCGAAAGGTGCTAAGGAAAGGCTGAAAGCAAGGCCTCTTGCACCAGTTAGCCAAGTTGTGAATGCAAGGAAAAATTCTTGAAGAAAATAAAAGTGCTCCTCCAGTGAACAGAAGAATAAGAAAGCAAAATAGCCTTATTGCTGATATGGAGAAAGTTTTAGTGGTCTATATGGAAGATCAAACCAGCCACAACAGTCCCTTAAGCCAAAGGCTAATCCAGAGCAAGGCCCTAACTCTCTTTAATTATATGAAGGCTGAGAAAGGTAAGGAAGCTACAGAAGAAAAGTTGAAGGCTAACAGAGGCTGGTTCATGAGGCTTCAGGGAAGATGCCATCTCCATAACATCAAAGTACAAGGTGAAGCAGCAAGTGCTGATGTAGAAGCTACAGCAAGTTATCTAGAAGATCTAGCCAAGGTAATTCATGAAGGTGCCTACAGTAAACAACAGATTATCAATGTAGACAAAACATCCCTATATTGGAAGAAGATGTCATCTAAGACTTTCATAGTGAGAGAGGAGAAGTCAATGCCTGGCTTCAAAGCTTCAAAGGACAGGCTGACTCTCTTATTAGGGGCTAACACAGCTGGTGACTCTAAGTTGAAGCCAATGCTCATTTACCATTCTGAAAATCCTAGGGCCCTCAAGAATTATGCTAAATCTACTCTGCCTGTGCTCTATAAATGGAACAACTAAGCCTGGATGACAGCACATCTGCTTACAACATGGCTTATTGAATATTTTAAGACCACTGTTGAGACCTACTGTTCAGAAAAAAAGATTCATTTCAAAATATTACTACTCATTGACAATGCACCTGGTCATCCAAGAGCTCTGATGGAAATGTACAAGATTCATGTTGTTTTCATGCCTGGTAACACAACATTCATTCTGCAGTCCATGGATCAAGGAGTAATTTCAACTTTTAAGTCTCATTATTAAAGAAATATATTTGCAAGGCTTATAGTTCCCACAGATAGTGATTCCTCTGATGGATCTGGGAAAAGTCAACTGAAAACCTCCTGGAAAGGATTACACTATTCTAGATGCCATTAAGAACATCTGTGATTCATGGGAAGAGGTCAAAATATCAACATCAACAGGAGTTTGGAAGAAGTTGATTCCAAACTTCATGGATGATTTTGATGGGGTCAAGACATGTGGCAGAAGGTGTATGATACCAGCCAGAATCTTGGATCTACAGAAATAAAGAGCCCTGGAAATTGAATATTTTAACTGCTCTAAATGATAACTGACTGCCTAAAACAATGTATTGTGTGCTTATAGCACATGTAAGCACATTGTTGTCTTATTTTAAGAAATTGCCACAGACAACCCAACCTTCAGCAGCCACCATCCTGATCAGTCAGCAGCCATCAACATCTAGGCAATACCCTCCACCAGCAAAAAGATTACGACTCGCTGAAGGTAAAGCATCTTTTAGCAATGAAGTATTTTTTATTTAACGTATGTGCATTCCTTTCAGACATAATAATATTGCACACTTAATAGGCTATGGTATAGTATAAACATAACTTTTTTATTGAAGTATAGTTGATTTACAATATTGTGTTAGTTCCAGCTGTACAGCAAAGTGATTCAGTTACATCTATATGTATATAGATATTCATTTTCAGATTCTTTTCAATTATAGGTTATTATAAGATATTGAATATAGTTCCCTGTGCTATACAGTAGGTCCTTATTTACCTTTTTTATATATAGTAGCAAGCATCTGTTAATCCCAAACTTCTAATTTATCTCTTCTCCCCCTCCCTGCTCCATAAACATAACTTTTATATGCACTGGGAAACCAAAAAATTTGTGTAACTCTCTTTATTTAAAGATTTGCTTCATTGTGGTCATCTAGAACCATATCCACAATATCTCCAAGGTATGCCTGTATTTTAACATACAAGGATATTCTAATTTTGGCTTCTGTGCATAACCTGGCTTTTTTTTTTTTTTTTTTGCGGTACGCGGGCCTCTCACTGCTGTGGCCTCTCCCGTTGGGGAGCACAGGCTCCGGACGCGCAGGCTCAGCGGCCATGGCTCACGGGCCCAGCTGCTCCGCGGCATGTGGGACCTTCCCGGACCGGGGCACGAACCCGTGTCCCCTGCATCGGCAGGCGGACTCTCAACCACTGAGCCACTAGGGAAGCCCATAACCTGGCTCATTTTGACTTTTGGCCTTATGATTTCCATCAGGCAACATATCTCACTAAAAATGTAGAAAAAAGTTATAAAATATACATATATTTTACCTTAATATTGCTTGAAACAATAGCATGGGCTTATGAGCACAGTGATGAATTTATAATCTGAAACTCAGTGACTGTGTTACACTGTGACTTGGGTATATAATTCATTCTTCAGGCAAGGGGCTGTCAATAGGCAGCTTCAAAATATAATGAATGTTTGCAGTAATAATTTCATGGGTTGACTGAAACTTAATAGACTTTATTTCCAATTTAGGCCTGTGATATGTTCCAGTAGAAACAGTCTCAAATGAAATATAGTCTATTACAATACTATTTAACCCTCTCTTATTTTGTTAATCCTTTGTTGCTCTTTTATTTGGCTTTGTGTTTACAGCTGAGGCAGACTGTGTTATCCACCTCACTTTTCACTTTACTGCATCTGTCTCAGCCTTTTCAGTCTACTCTCCATTACCCAGGAAATGGATGTCCAATGACTAGTTATCTGAGTGATGAGGATCCTTGCTTCAGCTCACTACTGCCAACCTCCCTCTTGGCTCTTTTATTACTCAGCATCGGGTAAAGAGGAAATAAAAAAGACTAAATCTAGATTAGTTCATCCTGCTATCGCCAGAAGATCAAATTAGGGACAAGGTTAAGGCTCACATATCAATAAAATTCTTTGATATTCATAGTTTGGAAACATTTGACTACCAGGAATAAATAATTCGATGGACTTGAGTTTGCAGGCCCACATGTACAGAGACAACAGGTACAGAGTATAATCTTAGAATTTAAGAAAGAAAAAAATGAGACAAAAGCTAGGAGAGTATTGAAACCTTACGGTTGCTGAGTGTATGATATACACCAAAACATTCTTTAAAATAATGGCTCTTATTCAGGAGTAAATATCAGGTTCACCTGAGATGGTTTTGCAAAATTACACATAGCTGGTATCTACCCTAGAACAAATGAATCAAAAGCTCTAGATGTGGTCTAGACACAAGTATTTTAAAAACAATTAGTGAAACTCCCCAAGGGGATCTGATGTGCATTTCTGGTAATAATAAATCATTGCTTACTTATTGTCCAGTTACTACCCAAAACAATTAATTTGATGAGAAAAAGATGAATTAAAGGGTTTAGGGTAGTTAAAAATTCATTGGCAGGACTTTTCCTTTGGGTCCTCTGTCATGGTGCTCAGAGCAACAATGGCTACTATGCTTTTCATTATACTAATGCACAGAGAAGTGTCTAACACCACAGACTCATTCTGCAAAAGAACAGGCCAACTCAATAAGTATAGTAATCATCTTCAATCACCTCTTATCTAAACTAGACTTAAAAATTACATATTTTAACAAAATTTCACCAAGAGCTTATTTTTAAACTCAATGAATAAACTATAGTAGATAATGAGAATTTGCTCAAGTGTTACCCTTTGCCTGCTCTAAAATTAAAGAGGTGCTTATACAAATCTAGTAACTAGATAATCTATGAAAGTGAAGTAATAATTGTACTAAAACTACATCATTTCAGAATATTGTAGATACTAATAGGAAAGATGTGGATGAACCAGGGGATGTTTCTTTTCTTCTAGAGTTGATATAAAACTACTTGAGGGCTTCCCTGGTGGCGCAGTGGTTGAGAGTCCGCCTGCCGATGCAGGGCACACGGGTTCATGCCCCGGTCCGGGAAGATCCCACATGCCGCGGAGCAGCTGGGCCCGTGAGCCATGGCCGCTGAGCCTGCGCGTCCGGAGCCTGTGCTCCCCAACGGGAGAGGCCACAGCAGTGAGAGGCCCGCGTACCGCAAAAAAAAAAAAAAAAGTAATTGAGAGGAAAGAAATGAGAAAGGCAACATCAGAAGAAAGAAATTTTCAATGGAAACATAACATCTGAGGTATGACTGACAGAAGAAAAAGGTTGGTCTCTTTGGTTCAGGTAAAATGACACCTCTGCAGAGTTAAAATATAAGGGACAAGAATGCCAAAGAGTTGACTTCTTTGCCAGAATAAATGATTCCCTGGACAGAAATCAAGAATGCTTCTATGTTCTCAACAGTGCTCATCATCTTGCTGCCTTCAGACAGTGTTAATAATTATAGCATGTCTGTCCCTACGGTGACCTCTGAAAGAACTTATCTTCCAAATCCTTTCTCCTGAGAAGAGCATCCCTTTTCCTCTGCTCGAGGGCCAACCCACTTCCTTAGGCAGGGATGGCCCTCATCCATATACAGACCATTCCTGCTGCCAGCTCTTGTCTGGATCCAACTGGCCTCAGCTGGAGGTCCAGATGGCTCATTCCTTATTCCCCAGCAGGGTTTCAGCGGCATCCACCCCTTCCTGGTCTCTCTGCCATTAGTGCCACCAGGACTTGAATGTTTTCCCTAAATCCTAACAGCAGATTAGTAAAGCATGTAGATTTTATTCCCATGGAATAGAAGTCAGCAATAGAAGGAAGACAGCTTCAGAAACAGTACAATATCTTTATACAATGTAAATGAGCAAGAGCCAATTGTGAAGTATTCTGAAAGTTGGTTTTTATTCATGGCATTTCCTACATATATAATGACCTCTACATCTATATATGAATGTCTATCAACATCTATTGATCCATCTATCAATTGACAGATAAACAGATATGTCAGAGTAACGGATGGAAATTGTTTGAAAAATACCATATATAGATAGAGATATAGACATAAAGATAGATAGATGACACAGATAGATATCCATATCTATAGCTGCATCTATACAGAGATAAAATTTTTCAAACAACTAGATAGATACCGTTTAAAAAGTTATAAATAAATCTATATCCATATTTATCTGTCTATACAAACATTTTTAAAGAGTTTCTGACAACTTGTCAGTTTACCGGCAGTTGCCATACTATATGAGATTTTCACCAAATTTGAAAGGTATCATTGGGATGATCTGACTTAAAATACAGACTCTGTGTCAAATGCAAACAAAGTTCAATCTGGAAGACTTTCTAAGGTAGCCAAAATTAAGGATATATTTTCACCTCATTTGCAGTATACATTTGGGATGGCCTGACTTAAGACTCGAGTTATATAAGATATACAAATCTCACTTTGTGAACCCCAAAGAACCTATCTGTCATCTTCCAGAACAGGTGAATTGAAAAAATGTGTTAGTTTGCTAGGGCTCCTGTAACTTATTTGCACAATCTAAGTGGCTTAAAACAACAGAAATTTATTCTCTCACAGGCTTGGAGACTAGTGAAGTCAGAGTGTTGGCAGCGCCACATTCCCTGTAAACACACTAGGGAGGAATCCTTCCTTGCCTCTTCTAGCATTTGGTGGTTGCTGGCAATCCTTTGCATTCCTTAGTTTCTGGCAGCATAACTCCAGTCTCTGCCTCAGCATTCACATGGCCTTCTTCCTGTGTCTTCTCTGTGTCTTCAAATCTCTCTCTTCTCATAAAGACACCAGTCACTGGATTTAGGGCCCACCCTAATCCAATATCAATCCAATATCACCTCATTTAACTTGATTACATCTGTAAATACCTGATTTCCAAATAAAGTTTCTTATTTGTTCTTACCTTATAAGGTAAGAACATTAAACTTTCTTTTGGAGGGACAAAATACAACAAACAACAGGAACCATTAACCTACATGGGTGGAGAACCCTGCTATGCCAGGCGCTAAATACCCATCTGGAGAGACAGGACCCAGGCTATAAGATGCTATGAACATAGAAAACAAACAGAGCTGCAACTAGGACCCTAAAAAGAATTTTTAAAAATTTGTTATCCAAACTAAAATACATTTGATAGTGAAAGTGGGTGTGATGAATGATTATGCCAAGACAACAGATATAAACCAGCACTATCCTGAAAAAACTATAATATATATTTGCCTTAGTCCTATAGGGAAAAATCACAATACGACACTCTTGAATCACAAGTATCATTTTGCATTTGGGTTGCTTCTCAAATGGGCAACTCCATATAATTAAGATGCTCTGGGGTGGGACACACAGGGATTTGTGTATTTAATGATGGATGATAATTTCTTTAGAGAAATAAACAATTGAAAGAACCTGTTTATGTGTTGAGGTGTTTTAGTTTATCTAACAATCTGTAACTTTTTGCTGTGAACTTTTTCATGCACTTATAAATAGACTTAGCTAAATTTAAGCCTGACTCTCACCTTCAATTTATGTTGGTTAGCAGCTCCCAAAGAACTTTCTCCATGTTGTCTTCCCTCAGTGTATCTGATCACAGTTGGCAGGAATGTTACTGGTTATCTTCCCTGAAGCTTGTTTCTCACACCACCAAAATCAAACCCATCGTCTAAATCCTTATGAATAGAGTAAGGGACTGTACACTGAAATTCAAACGCAATAACAGAGTGAGAAATTTGGGGTTTGTTTTGATCTGTCCAGAAAAAAAATGTGGGGAAAAAAAAATTCAACCAGCTGATAGTTTATCATAAAAAGTAGGTCAGCTCACAGAATGAAAGGATGACTGTTTAATTAACTAGAAGTTTGAAACCCCAAAGTGGGTAAACCACTGTGTTTGTCTTTTTAGAGATTAGCCTTTTCGACATCTTTTCGACATCTTCGACATATCTGCCTGAGTCCCAGATAATAATAATCAATTACATAGTTTGGAACCCCTAGATTACCTACCCACAATGTCAGATATTAGGGTAACTCTATAAAAATAAAACACCACAAGTCTACAGACATTTTTGTTGCGTATTCAGTATATACTTACAGTATAACTAGAAAAATGCAATAATAAACCAGTGACCCCCAGCTAAAATTAAGAGCATCTTAAAGCAGGATGTGACTCCGTGTGGACTGGAATAATAAAGAAAGTCTCAGAGTGAGTGTTATAAGTGCTGTTCCTTGAAGGTGAGAAGATAGAATATACCAAGCGGAAAAGAGAATGTGCAAAGTCACAAGCAGAGGAGGAAGGAACTAACATTTATTGAGTAACTGCTATGTGCTGGTCAGAGTACTTCATACCTCACTTATATTATCTAATGTGACCCTCACAGCAAGCCTGGGAGGTAAGTAGAAGTGACAAATAAATCACTACAAGTGACACAGCTGGAAGGCAGCAGAGAGAATATCTGAGCAGATTCTGATTCCAGAACCTAGCCTTTTGTGCAAGGCTCCCCCAAGGCACCTATTCTACATAGTAAGGAGACTGGCCTCGCAGGAGGCAAGGCCTTAGCGCCGGACAGAAGCAGGATCTCCCAAGGGAGAGGGGCCTGAGCTCTTTGGAGTCCGCCTTCAGGAAATAGTCAGGGCACTGAGGTGAAGTTTCTTAATTTGGAAATTGGCACACAATCTTCATTTTCTCCTCTACAGCTATTTAAAGGAATTACTCTAAGACTTCGTTTATTACAAGGAAATGTGGGGGGGGGAAATGACTTTACACAGCTGCCTGTGGGAGTAATTTTCAGCAGCTTGAATTTATATTAAAATAAGCTACAATGTAAGTGTAAATGTGATAAGTCAGTATACTGCCATTTTGTACATTTCAGGGCCTTTCTTTACTTTTTTGACATGAGCTACCAGAATTTTTTCCCCTTTCATGTACAAAGGACCTCGCAGGAAAAAATAATTATTTAACTATTCAAGAAGTTGTTCAGCTTGGCTACCCACTCAGGGGTCAAAGTTTCAAAATTATTCAAATAATAATTACATGGATAGTCTACATAAGAATGACTGTCAGAAGGCAGGAAAGCCTCCTGGATAAAGAAAAGCCTTGGACTAATATAACTTTTGATGTGTATTTTCTCATTAGTGGATAAGAATCTAGGGGTTTCTTAGTTCACAATGATAAAAGGAGCTATTGATGCCATCTCTTTACCTCTACACACGGGACCTTGTTTCCATCAGTTAATTAGTATTGATAAAGCCATGTGAAATCCTAAGATAAAAAGTATGTATATTATACACAGGAGACATTGGTGAATGTGTCATCAGGAGCATTATTTGAGTTTTCTTAAAATGAAATATGAGTTCTGCTAAAGGTGCTTCATATTCCTTAGGATGAGGGTTTTAGCAAAGTAAGTTTCATACTCCTTAAACACAAGGTTTTAAGTCAGGTAAACCCAAGTAGCTAAAATGTAAAGATGTTTTTCTCCCTTGGTTAAAGTGGGCAGAGGTGCAATGTATTAACGCATAGAAAGGTTAAGAGCAAAACAACTTTCCTTCCTCTGCAATTTGCTCAAGAAAACTGTCTAGAAAAAGAAAAAAGTAGAAGTGGGAAAAAGGTAAATGCTTTTGCCAAGTCGTTGGACAGAGAAAAATAAGAGCCCCCGCAATCTAGACCACTGGTTCATTGGAAGATTTTTACTATATACCAGACTCTGTGCTCGGCTTTCAAGGTACAATCTGAACATGACAGACACAGAGCTTGCAATCTCGTCAGGACAGCACAAAAGTAAATCAATAATAAGGACAGAATACGGTAAGTGATGAGGATATTTTTCAGACTTGGAATATCTAGGAAGATCCCTTGGAAACAGCATTGTCTAAGCTAAAACATGATATATGAGCATGAGTTATCCAGATGAAAATTTGGGGTGAACTGGGATGGGAGTTGGAGTGGGGGAAGGGTTTATATTAGGGATGCTCGAAGCATGGGAAACTGTGTGTTCAAGGACCTATGGTATATTCATACCGTATTCAAGAAACTAAAAAAAAAAAAAGTTCAGTATGCCTGTGGCACAGAGGGCTCCTTAGGTAGGGCCTGCTTCACACAACTACATTGAATGACATAGCCATGAGCCTTACCCTCAAAGACATTAAATCCACTTGGACAGACAAAACTAAACTGTGAATCAATCAAGGACCAACTACATAGAAAAGAAGTACTCTAAGAAGAGCAAATCAGTGGTGGGGGAAACGATACCTTACTTCTCTGCCTCCTCTTTTCAGTATCCCTTGTGCACGTGAAAGTTTTGTGAAAATGAAGAGGAGGATATTCATAATGGCTCCTTGGAAGAGGTTTGCCATTTGTCTGAGTATAAGCATGCTCTTTGGTTCTCCTGTAAGAGGAAGAGGTAAATCAAAAGTGCACAAGGAAATACAAATGAGTGTCAGTATTTGACTGAAGGTAGGAACATGTGGCAAAGAAGACACATGGTAAAAGCATCAGGTAACCTAGGAGGGCAGGAGTTGGTCAAGAATTTAGTGAGTCAATACATATGGCCCTTTGATCTGAGTGGGAGTTCAGTAAGTGGACCAGAAAATTACAACAGGAGGTGTATACAGTACAGTGATTATTCTCTAGGGAAATTCTAAGACCTAGTCACAAAACCACTGGGGAAAAAGTGAGCTCCTTTTAGATGTTGAATCCCTTACAACCCTGTGCAAGTTGTAGTCAGAAACTCAGCTGTTTCCATAACCAGGGAAGATGCAAATTAAGATAAGACTGAGGCAGCCACATTAATTTGAATGCACTAGTCACTGCAATGGTCAATCTTCAACAAGGCTTATATATCACTCTCAAAGTGGTTATTTTCCATAAGAAGATTATTAGAGACTTGAGTTAGTCAAGAGGTTGAAGACTTCATGCTCATTTACTTATCCTCCTTTGGTGGTGTACACTTACTGCTCTTTTGGTACATATGGGAAGGTCCACCAGCAAGCAGATGGGTAGGGCTTGCTATGCAGGGGTCTTTTTTAATGTAAGTTTAGATAGTCATGTGCGTGTGTGTGTGTGTGTGTGTGTGTGTGTGCACGCTAGAAGTAAGATAATAGCACGTGGATGAGGAAGGAAAAAAGTGAAGGGGCTGGAATAAGACAGATATAAGTATAAATGAGGAGAAAGAATATGCAAGAAAAGGAAAGACAGGGCTACGAAAGTATAATATAGAAAGCAGGGAAATAGGTAAAGTACACAAGGCTAACATTCATGTACCTTTTTACACATACAAAAAAATTATATGTATCAGGGCTATATTTATAAGTAGTTTAAAAAAACTGACTGGAAAGATCACATCAGGTTCAGAAAATGGTTCTCTCTGTGAGGGAAGTAGGGAGGAAAATGGAACTGGTTAGTTGGAGGAAAGATAGTCAACTTTATCTGTGCCTTAAGTTCAAAACAATGTGAATGAAAATGGCCCCATTTTTTAATTCCAGGCAGGTACATGTGTATTTGTTATATTCTCAGCAGTTTTATGGTAATGATGGTGTGTGGAATTTTTTAAAACAGAAAAAGCAAAAAGAGAAAGAGGGACAGGGTTTTGATGACAAAGTATAGAGCAGTGGTCCCCAACCTTTTGGGCACAGGGACCAGTTTCGTGGAAGACAATTTTTCCACGGACAGGGTGGGGGTTGGGGGGAGGGTTCAGGCTGTAATGCGAGTGATGGGGAGCGATGGGGAGCAGCAGATGAAGCTTCGCTCGCCCACCACTCACCTCCTGCTGTGCAGCCTGGTTCCTAATGGGCCGAGGACTGAGGACCCTCAGTGGTCCGAGGCCCAGGGGTTGGGGACCCCTGGTGTAGAGCTTTAAGGTACGCTGTCTACCAGCTAATTACCAGCCATGTGAGACAGGCAAGTATGTAATGTCACAGCGTTCTGGGAGTGACTGGAGGGCAGTTGGTTTCCTACTCAGGATAAAGAGAATTATCTTTGGTGTTCCTTCTAGTCTCCGTATGCTTTTCCTAACATCACCTCTTGGAACCACAATGGCTGCTTAGCAGTCGCTCTCTGTGGCTCAGCTTTGTTTACTTTCTGAGGTTACTGATTAATGTATGTGTTTTCTGTCCACTGAAATTTACAGACACATTACCATGTTTGACAGGCACTGTGAGCTACAGTACCCGAATTTCCTGAGGAGAAAAGTGCAGCGAGCTTTACTGGAAGGCTTTTAATTCCCTTCTAGCTAAGGCAGTGTTTCCTACCTCTATGAATACCATTGGTGTGAAATGTTAAAAATCCCTCACTAAAATTCTTGTTCGCCAGGTGCCTGCATTTCCAAAAGGTAACTTTTCTTCTAAACCAAGGTAGAGTATAATAGATACTTGCAACACAGATTCTTAATAACAAGCTATGTTGACCGAGCAAGAGAAGCTTTCCATATTTTATGAAGGGGAACAGAAGTTAAAGCTTCCAGTCAACAAGTTACCCAGGCTCTGAATAAGTACAGACCTTGGAAAAGAGAAACTGAGGTGCTTTGAAAGACAAATGAATAGAAGCAAGTACACAGAAAAAAGATTGATTTGTGTATTTTATTGTGCAGGAGCTATACTAGCCCAAAGGCATGGACAGGTTAATGAATATCTTGAGGTCACACAAGATGACATTAGTAGCATATAGAATCAATGGGTAACCCTACATCTGAAAAAGAAAAAAACAATGACACGTAGAATGACTTTTAGAAATCCTTCAGGCACAAAAGGAGCCATGAACATAAAATCCAGATAATCTGAGAAAGTGTCACTGAAGGTTAGAAGAAAGTAGGATTCTGTGATTTAAGGAGTACATAATATTTTTGTCTATTTATTTAATATAAGCCATGTCAAGCCATATCAACCCACACTGGCCCCAACTTACCAAAAACGAAACTAGGCAAAAAGTAGCTGAGGGTCACAAAGCACTGCATGTTATAAATGATCACTTCTAGGCCTGTGGCTTGGCTACCACACCAGCCTGTCTTCTTACCCTTATACTGCTTGCAGCAGCAGCATTTGCAGTTATTTAATTATACTTGAGCAAATTCTGAAGTAGAGACCAAGAAATTATTATATGGATACAATTAAATGAAAAAAACTCTTGAGTGTTTAAGATAAAATCTAGGGCCTGAGCTACTAGAGTCTGAAACTACTGAAAGGGTAAACTGTGGCTTTGGAGTATTTCTGGTTCATGATAGAGATTTCACTAGTAGAACTGGAAGCAAAGGAACAATTGATCATTCACCTGAAAGCAACTGCCAGACAGCACTAACTCTTTGGTGGTTTTGTGCTAAAGAAGAGACGGGTTTGTTTCCTGCTTAACAGGAATTGAAAGCTAAGTTGCCAATCTTCTAACCTTATTATAAATATATGTCATATACATGACCATGTGCATCCATCCATGTGAAATACATATACATGGAGAAATATCACTCCCCAAAATATTTACATAGGTATAAATTTATTAAGGAGGTACTAGTACCTTGTTTGAGATGTTAAGAGCCAAGTATTACACAACCCTGGTATGGTTTCTCTCATTACTAGATGAGTTGAAAAAAGAAAAGAAAAAAAATAAGCACAATGAAATTGAAGGAAGAACTGCAGCTCTGGCAGATGCTTCTCTTGTGTGAGCTTTCTTCTAAAGAGGATGAAATGCAGATGCAAATGAAAAGTGAAAGTTTAAATGTGTTTTGTATAAATGTGAGGAGTAAACATGTCAAGCAGCTAAATTAGTTGCATATGTGTTGAGAGAGAAGGGTGATATCATTTGAAGAGCTAAAATTGGAGGTGAACAATGACAATGACCGAGAAACAAACTCTCTAGGTGTTAGTGTCAATATAGGAGATGAGAAACAGAACGGAGAGGCTAGAGAGGAAGCAGGGGAACACTCTGATCAAATTACGTTTGGTCCGGTTTAAGAAGTATGTGCCTGAGAAAGGGAAGGAAAGAGGGAGAAGTTCATACCAACATACTTTTTAATAAGCAACCAAATAAATATAATTTTAAATTAACTTGCAATGGTGATATTAGTACACTGTTAAAAGGACAGATGCAAGCAGAAGATTAGATGAGGAAGAAGCATGCTATTTGGTAACTAAGAGAGAACTAAATATTTATATCATGACATCCAAGTTACCCAAAGTAGTATCCAGGAAGATGGAGGATAGGTCATCCAAGTAAGTGAATGCTTAGAATAATGAAATCTTAACTCATTACATCTGATTACAAACAATGCAATCATTTTGTTGAAAAGCTCACTGAGATATATAGGACTCCTCCCTGCTCAAATAACATACACAATAGGATTTACCCTTTTCTTGGTAACACAGAAATCTTATCATGAGCATCCTGCTGATGTTCTGGATGCTGCATAGCAATTGAGGACCTCGGATTTCAGAATGGACTCACTGAATCCCTCCCACCTACTAATTTAGTCTAGATGCCAATTTTTAGCATCTCTTCTTCTGTGGCAAGTCTAATGATATAGAGGGCAGCCTCTTCACTAAATGTCCACAGACTACTGCTCTAGTTATTTAAGCATTTTCTTCCTTTATCCCTAGTCTGGCTTCCTAGACATCCTTTGCTCATTTTCTGGGTGGAACCTAACATGAAGTAAAGACTGATAGAGGAAAAATTAGTTTTAGTCATTTTGTGTCATACTGACTCACAAAGGAAAAAAATGTGGTTCTACTCGGCTGAACAGCACAATGTATGAGATTCATGCACAGGCTGATTCTGATTTAGAGAAATTTTATGCTAAATTTTGATAGTGAAAATTATATACTACTTGACAGGTAGAGGAAGAGTGCCTTGCTATTATCATCTAGCCTTCTCTCATCTGATTCTCGCCTTACACTCACCCTTGTGCGCACTGTCCACACTCAGCCTTTAGCCAGTTTTTCACATTGACACTTCTGTGCAAGAGCAAAAGCTCCACAGAAGTCCCACGCTATTATGTGCTCCAAGATAAGATATACACAAAAATAGCATTTTTTGGAAAACATGTCACCACCTTAAACACAAAATATTCCCCAACCCCTACTTCTAGTCTACGATTCCTTCTTTCAGAAAGGAGGCAGAAGAGGTTAGATGAAATGAAATAAGCATTTCCTCCCTTGAGAATCTGCTTGCTCAATATCTTAACCTTGCAACTATACTTAATATTTCCTTTGGATTGAATGTCATAGATATAAAATACAGCTACACTAAACATGAATGTGTACCTAAGCTTAATACAAATGACCTGGATGCCTCAAGGGGAGGTTTTTATACTTCCCTCTGAAATTAGAAGGTATAGATAAATGACCCCTCTTATTTCAGAGTGAAAGAGAGTTCTAGGTTTGTCATTTGGTTTTTTAATGTTTGTCTCATTATTTAAAAGAATTAATGCACTCCCCATTTGTCTGCTCTGAGAAAAAACACAGATGGCTTCTTGGAATTGTGTAGATCTAAAGTGCTTAAAAGGGAGGGAGGGGATATGGGGATATATGTATACATATAGCTGATTCACTTTGTTATAAAGCATAAATTAACACAACATTGTAAAGCAATTATACTCCAATAAAGACATAAAAAAATTTTTTTAAGTTTTAAAAAGTCAGTTTCATTTTGATTGAATTAATGAGATGTTATCTGAAAAGGATTAACTCAATCCTATATCAAATACTTAAGACAAACAAGAATAAACTTTTCCTTCCTGCCTTCAAAAAAAAAGGGAGGTGCATATATCCTTCACTCAGCAATCAGAAAAGCTTCTTCACTGCTTAGGGGTGACTGGATATAATGACAAAGAATCAGAGATAAAAAGTTAGAATGAAAAGTCTTGGTTTTTCCAGTTTAAAAATGGTGGTGTAGAAGACCTTGAACTCACCTCCTACCACAGACACAGTGAATATACACCTACACATAAAGCAGTTCTTCCTGAAGAAGAACTGAGGGTTAATAACAGATTCTGCACAGCAAACAATACAGGGACCACACAGAGATGCGTGGGAAAGACAGAGACATGGTACCGATGGGAACCCCACACCCAACACAGCAATCTGCATTAGGAAGGGATATCACTGAGAAGCTAGGTTGTAGACTCACTCACCTTGGGACACAGTGAAAAAACAGTGATTTTAAAGGGCACCTAGACTATACATTAAGGAAATCCATTTACTAACCCCAAAGCATCTGCCAAAAAAGTGGGGAACTGCTGGAACTCCCTCTGTGGTCAAAGGTTCCAGAGAGCACCATATTTTGCATTCCTCCTCCACCTTGATAGCAAGGTGGAAATATGGCTCACACTCTAGGTGGTCTGCCAAGGCTGCCCCAGTGCACCCCAGGCCCTTTGACCACACCAGCTACAGCAATCCCCTAAATGTGGCCCCAGCACAGGGCACCACAAGACCCCATGCCTGCATTTTTCCAAAGAAGACATACTAATGGCCAACAGGCACATGTAAAGGTTGTCAACATGACTGATCACCAGGAAAATGCAAGTCAAAATCACAATGAGATATCACATCACACCTGTCAGAATGGCTATTATCAAAAAAAAAAAAAAAGAAAGAAAGAAATCACAAGTGTTGGCAAGGATATGGACAAAAGGGAACCCTTGGGCATTCTTGGTGGAAATGTAAATTTGTACGACCACTATGGAAAACAGTATGAAGGTTCTTCAGATTAAAAATAGAACTACTGGGGCTTCCCTGGTGGCACAGTGGTTGAGAGTCCGCCTGCCGATGCAGGGGACACAGGTTTCGTGCCCCGGTCCTGGAAGATCCCACATGCCGCGGAGCGGCTGGGCCCATGAGCCATGGCCACTGGGCCTGCGCATCCGGAGCCTACACTCTGAAACGGGATAGGCCACAACAGTGAGAGGCCTGTGTACCGCAAAAAAAAAAAAAAAGAAAAAAATAGAACTACTATATGATCCAGCAACTCCACTTCTGGATATTTATCTGAAAGAAATGAAAACACCAATTTGAAAAGATATATGTACCCCCGTGTTCATTATAGCATTATTTAAAATAACCAGGATATGGAAGCAACCTAACTGTCCACAGAGAAATGAATGGAAAAAGAAGATGTGGTATATATATACAATAGAATATTACTCAGCCATTAAAAAAGAATGAAATCTTGCCATTTGTAACAACATGGATGGACCTAGAGGGTAAGTGAAATATGTCAGACAAAGAATGATAAAAAGCATATGATTTACTTATATGTGGAATCTAAAAAACAAAACAAATGAACAAAAATAATAAAACAGAAATAGATTCATAGGTACAGAGATTAAACTGGTGGTTGCTAGTAGGTAGGGGAGTGGAGAGATAAGCTAAATAGGCAAAAGGGATTAAGAGGTACAAAACTTCCAATTACAAAATAAAGAAGTCACAGGGATGTGATGTATGGCATAGGGAATATAGTCAATAATAAGGTAATAACTTTGTATGGTGACAAATGGTAACTAGACATTGTGGTGATCATTTCATAATGCATAAAAATACCAACTCACTGTGTTGTACACCTGAAACTAATATAATCTTGTAAGTCAATTTTACTTTTAAAATTAAAAAATTAATTAAAAATTAATTAAAAATTAATTAAATTTTAATTAAAATTAAAAAAAGAATGAAAAGTTTTACTGCCTTAATAACTAGACATGAGAATCTGAAAGTCCCTCCAACTATTGGACAACATATAACAATAAATGGACAACATGAACTCAAGAAAAAGGCAGCATGATTGAGCAAAAAGAAGGTTAGATAACAAAAAAGCAAGAATGATATACTGACCTAGATTCAAACTGGAGAGATATTACTCATTCCTGAAGAAGCAGCTGGTGGTCAAAGTATAAACTATCCTTATATGATAAGTTTACTTCCCAAATGACTGATAACAAGATGCCTCCATCTTTACGTTCTCTAATTTTCTTGGGTCACTCTTCCTGTAGTTTATATTTTAAGTAGGTCAAGGCTTCATCCTTCATAATCCTTGGAGGATTTTACTTATTTCACAAGAATTCTGAGAACTACTAGGGTCAAGGGCTCTCATGGTCACCTCTTATGCTGCTTCATAGCAAAGTCAACAACCTGAAATCAAATATTACACATCTTTGTTTTTAAAGTCCTTCAATCAACCTCTATTCTTCCCTCCCTACCACCATGGAAATCTCTCACTGGAAAAACTTTCCTCTCAAAAAGTCCAGCTTCCTAACACATTGCTGCATCAACCGGCATAAGCATCCTTAAATCTCACCTTTCATACTGTCCCTAACTTCTAATCTCCCAGGCTACCTGAGTTACCTCTAGATTCTCTTTTATGAAAAGTTATTCAGCACTCAGCTTTGCCTTCTATTTCACAACAGTGAAATAGAAACAGTGTACATTGGAATCACCTGAGAAACATACAGCATATCAAAGACCAGGTCCCATCCTATACCAAATGAATTACCGTCTCTGTGAGTGAGACCAGAATATCATTACATTTTAAAAGTTCCCCAAGTGATTCTAATGTACAGCCAAAGTTGAAAACTTTTCTAGCCCAGTGCCTCTCAGGCTTTAATGTACATAGAAACCACTGGGGGATCTTGTTAAAATACAGATTCTGATCAGTAGATGTGAAGTGAAGGCCCAAAATTCTGCATTTCTAATAAGCACCCTGTATTACCCTTTGAGTAGCAAGATTCTAGACCAGTAATTTCCAAACATGTGGCACACTGAAATCATGTGGGGAGTTTTAAAAACTGATGCCTGGGCCCTCGCCCCAGCCATAAGAATTTTTAGTTTTCTAGGTGTTTCCAAACCCCTGTTTTAGACCATGAATTCAGGAAGAGTGAGTCTGTCATATCTGTTATCTCTTCCATTTCCAAACCAAAGCCATCTTTCCAATATCAATCTGGCTATTCCCCTTGTATGCAAAAGCTTTTGTAGTTGGCTCTTATTTTAAACAGCATTTTTCCATCCCAGTTAAAGAATGCTGTATGTGTGTCTAGGACAACTATTTATTAACCAGTATTAGTTATTGTCCACTAGGAATTTATACGCAAAGACCCCTTTGAGTATATCTTTACCTAAATAGACATTTCTCCAAAGAAGACATACAGATGGACAACAGGCACATAAAAAGATGCTCAACGTCACTATTAGAGAAATGCAAATCAAAAATACACTGAGGTATCACCTTATACCAGTCACAATGGCCATCATGAGAAAGTCCACAAATAATAAATACTGGAGAGGGTGTGGAGAAAAGGGAACCCTCCTGCAATGTCTGTGGGAATGTAAATTGGTGCAGCCACTATGCAGAACAGTATGAAGTTCCTTAAAAAATTAAAAATAGAGTTATCATATGATCCAACAATCCCAATCCTGGGCATATAAATTCAAAAACTCTAATTTGAAAAGATACATACACCCCAAAGTTCATAGCAGCACTATTACAATAGCCAGGACATAGAAGCAACATAAATATCCATTGTTAGATAAATGGATAAAGAAGATGTGTTTTATATATATATATATATATATATATATATATATACACAATGAAATATTACTCACCCATAAAAAAGAATTAAATAATGCCATTTGCAGCAACATGGATGGACCTAGAGATTATTGTACTAAGTGAAGTAAGTCAGAGAAAGAAAATATCATGTGGTATCACTTATATGTGGAATCTAAAAAATGATACAAATTAACTTACAAAACAGAAATAGACTCAGATATAGAAAACAAATTTATGGTCACCAAAGGGGAAACGGGGGGAGGGATAAATTAGTAGGAATTTGGGATTAACAGATACACACTACTATATATAAACTAGATAAACAACAAGGACCTACTGTATGGCATAGCGAACTATATTCAATATTTGTAATAACCTATAATGGAAGAGAATCTGAAAAAGAATATATATATATATATATATATATATATACACACACACATATACATATAAAACTGAATCACTGTGCTATAGTTTCCCTGAAACTAACACAACATTGTAAATCAGCTATACTTCAATAAAAAATTGTTCGTTTGGGGGAAGAAAAAAAAAAGTATTATCTTTAGCAGGTATTTCTAAATCCAGGTGGACTTTATCAGACATCAGATCTCAATAATAAGACCAACTGGACATTGCTCCATAATTGGTATCACGATACGGGCTCTTGGAAAATTGGTACTTAAGTACCAAGAGTGTCAAAGTCTTACCCTAGGGGGTAGTTAATGGGTTATTCATTTAATGGAAGCCCATCCGGATATCAAGAGAATCACTGGTGAGTTTATATGGGGAGTCAGAGTCAGTGGTTGACTACACCACTAGCTTTATAGGCAGACACTCCTATGTTTAAAATCTCTCTTCAATTTTTGAGCTCATTTTTTCCCACCTATAAGAATAATTCAATAATTCTAATTCTGCCTGCATTACACACACATACACAAACACCACATATATATGGAGAGAGAAAGAGAGAGAATTTAAGGAGAAATATATATATATTAAAACATTGCCTGTCCATAACCCTTTGCTCAATAAAAATTAGCATCTTTCCTTTGCATATTACACTCCAACCAGTTTGCAATTATAATTGGCAAGTAAGATTTTTTTCAAATGTCAGTACTTTCGTAGCTTGATTTTATATCATTCTATTCCTAATTCTACTCCTAACACTATAAAGCAGAGCAGTATACTAGATGTTGTACAGAAGTGTGAAGGAAGTAGATATGTTTTAGGTATTTGAAAAGCATATAACTTACTGTCTTACAGGATAAACATAAATATATGAATATATAAAAACATATACTTACAAACACAGCTAGTTTCAGCTGTGCAAAGAACCAGACATGAGGTCTGTACTGTTGCTGAGAGACCAGGCCCTGGGGACGCCTATCTGTGAAAGCTGCATAAAAATGATGAGTTTGTACAGAATTTTTAAGCCACAAAGGAAGGGCCTTGGTGTGACAGAAAAGCGAGAGAGAGCAGGTAGAACAAAGAAGACCACTATTTAAACAGTGTCATTGTCAGTGTTGAGTGGCAATACAATCCCATCAAGAAAACTACAGATCACGATTTAAGGACCTACATTTTTTAATAACTGAATATAAAATGAATTAGATTTTTAAAGCTTAAGGTTCAAAGGTACTATGGGATTCTCCTTTCTCTTCTCTGACAATTCTGTAGTGTTTTATACAAAAGAGACATGGTTCAAGGGATTTAAAGGGTATCCTATTACCTTGAAGATCAGTCTGATCTGCAATTGCCTTGCTGTTGTGAGTTCTTTCTGCAGAAACTGGAGACCTTTGAATAGTTTTCACCTCAGAGTACTTTTAAGTCTTTTCCAAAAGTGAAATGTGTGTTTGTCGTGTGTATTTGGCAGGAAGGACAGGAAAGCAGATAAAGCTTTTATTGTACTTGATACTCTGACAATTTGAGTTTCATTCACATATAATAAGATGGCTAAATTTTGCAATAAATAATAGCTGCTCCATCCTCTGATCCAACCGTGCTCCATGCTTGTATAATCAGATGATATAAATGAACAGACCAAAAAAGTCAGCAGTCTCACCATGCATTATTAATGTTAAATTGGTCAAACACCCTTTAAGACTATCAGTAAATGGATGCCATGATATGAGAGAACTGAGATGACCAGCAGGTTTTCCAGCACTGTTCAGGACTATTCTGAACTCAGTTGTCTTTTTACCATTGTTCTTTTCTTTTCTTCTTTTTTAAAAAATCACCTATCAACGATACTTGAAAACAAGGATTATTACAAAATCCAACTCTTTTACTACATTGTTGCTACTCTAAAGAGGTCAAGAATCATTATTCCAACCTCTTAGACACAGAACCTTAAATAGAAGTATCTTCTCTACCAGAAGAGGAACAAGAATTTTCAGTTTGGGAGCACTCCAACAGACAAGTGCTATGAATAGAAGAACAGTATAGACTGGCTGTCCTGCTTGCGTCCTTATGCCTTCAATACCCACTTCAATTCTTTACTCAAGGTGTGCTGGTTCAATTTTTCAGTTCCATATAATCTCACACTGAGTATGCAACAATAAAATGCTGGAAAATCTACAATACTTGAACCCATCATTTGGCTGAGGTTGCAGGGCAACAAACTAACCTGAAATCTAAAGAAAAATGCACTCCAAGGATAAATGGAAAGCAAGAACTTGATGAACTGGGGTAGATGCTCCTGGACACATGTAATAAGAATTCATCTAAAATATTTAAAGAATTGTTACAGGCTGAGTGTTGGCTAGTCAGAGAATATAGAACCCCTATGGGTTATGCAAACATAAGGGGTAATTGCCCCCACTTGCAGGCCCACTCTGCAGAGACGTTGCAGAATTTTGACAAAAACACTGTGAGAGTATTAAGTAAGCTTCCCTTGAGATGCAGTCCTGGTGAGGGAACAGTCTGTTGGAAAAGCACACCCCTACTTGGATCCTTTTCTCCAATCTCTCCTAGGATCAAAGACCTTTAACTGTTGAAGAAGGGAAACAAGTCCTGTCTCCCTTCCCCTAAGGCACTGTTGAAACCCACTGTAGCTAAGGGACTGGAATAGAAAAACAACTCTCTACCTTTTAAAGGAGGAGGAAGAACAAGTGCTGGCCCAGACCACAGAAGTTCTTCTCCAGCTAGGTGAGCAACAATATCATGAGGTCTCACTCCTATGATGCAGTACACAGTACCTGCCTAAAACTAAATCTTAATCAAAACAACAGAGAATCTGCCACCACAAGCACACACACACACACACACACACACACACACACACACACACGCACCAACATGCAACTAGAGATGAGTAGCAAGGAACACCAGTATGCTTTTGGGAAACAAGCAAGATCATGGAGGGAGACCCTCTCAAAGGGACGATCTAAAGCAGAGGGTAGAGCAGCCATCAGAAAAACCTGACAAACCAGCCTCCACTGTGGGTAGAAGGTAATGCTAAAAAATTCAAAGTTTGTGTTGCACAAAAGGTAACCATAGCAACAAAAAAACACAAATGGAGCTCAACTCCTGACTTCACTGACCCAACCTCTCTCTATACTAAAGGCCTAGCAGAAGAAAGGTGTTATATCATCCTCAAGCATAAAAATTATTTATCTTAGTCTTTGCTATCCTATACAAGATATCCAAATGCCAACAAAATATCAGAAGGCATCAAACAAAGTAAATAAAAAACAATGCATTGTCAAGAAACAAAGCAACAAATATACCCAATCTCAGATATGATATAAATGTTGAAAACAACAGACTAGGAATTAAAAATAAGTGTGATTAATATATAAAAGGCTCTAGTGGAAAAGGCAGATAACATGCAAAGTCAGATGGTAATTTCAGTACAGAAACTGAAACCATAACAAAAATAATCAAATGGAAATGCTAGAAATGAAAATATAATAACATGGATGAAGAATGCCATCAATGGGCTCAATAACAGACCTGACTTTGCAGAGAAAAGAATAAGTGAAATTTAAGATAAGTCAAAAAATTAACAAAATGAAGCACAAAAAAAGGAAAATGGCTGGACAATGAATGGAGTATCCAAGAGCCTTGGGACACTATTAGTCTAACATATGTGTAACTAAAATGCCAGAAGAAGAGAGAGAGGACAGGGCAGAAAAAAAAAAAAAAAAAAAAAACCTTAAAGAAACAATGACTGAGCAGTTTCCCAAATTAATGACAGACATCAAACTATAGATCCAAGAAGCTCAGAGATCACCAAGCAGGATAAATGCAAAAACACAAAAGAAAACAACTACATGTATCATATTAAAACTGTTGAAAAAGAAAAAGAAAAAATCTTGAACACAACCAGAGAGAGGAAAAGATATATACAGAAGAACAGAGTTAAGAATTACAGCAAACTGCTCATCAGAAACAATACAGGGAAGAAAAGCTTGACTGGCATCATAAAGGTGATGAAAAAATCCCTGTTAACCCACAATTCTATACCCAGTGAAATTTCTATCAAAATAAAGGAGAAATAAAACTTTCCTCAGATAAATAAACTAAGAGAGAATTAATGGCCAGCAGACCTGCACTATACCAAATGTTAAGAAAGTTCTTCAGGCAGAAGGAATATGATACCAGTCATAAACTTGGATGTACAGAAATAAATGAAGAGCACTAGAATTTGAATAACAAATGAAAATATGAAATTTGTTTCTTATTTTTAATTGCTCTAAATGATAACTGACTGCCTAAAGCAAAAATAGTAGCAATCTATTGTATGCTTACAGTACATGTAAAAATAAAATGTATGACAATAGCACAGTGAGAAAGAGAAATAGGGGGTAAACTGTTGTAAGGTCCTTACACTACATGGAAAGTGCTGTAATAGAGACTCTGACTATTTAAAAATGAACATTATAACTGCTAGGGCAACCATTAAACAATCTTTAAGAAAAATACAAAATAATAAGCCAATAGTGATTTTTAAATAGGCTTATAAAAATAGTCTAAAATAAGGCAGAAAAGGGGTAAAAAAATAAATGGAAAGTAATAAATAGAAAACAACTGGCAAGATGATAGATTTTAGTCTAACCTTATAAATAATTTCATTAAATGTAAAGAGTTCAAACACATCCATTTAAAAGACAAACTGTCAAATTAAGATAAAAGAGCAAAACACAAATATATGCTGTCTAAAAGATACCCACTTTAAATATAAAGCCATAGATGGATTAAAAGGAAAGGGAAAAAGAAAAGATATATCATGCAAATGCTAAAGATAGAAATCTGGAGTACCTATATTAATACCAGATAAAGTAGACATGAGAACAAAGAATACTGTTAGGGATGAGTAGAAACATTAAATAACAATAAAAGGGTTAATTCTCCAAGAAGACAAATAATAATCCAAAATGTTTATGGACTTAACAACACAGCTTAAAATACATAAGGCAAAAACTAATACAAATAAAAGGAGAAATAAACGAATTCACAATTACAGTTGGAGATTTATGTCTCATTAATTGAAAAAATAATTAGGTAAAAAATCAATACAGATATATAACAGAAGACCTATCAACCTTATTTAACTTCATTTATATTTATACAATACACTACTAAACAACAGCAGAATACACACGATTTTCAAGAGCACATGAAACATATAAGCCATTTTCTGAGTAGTTTAACAAATACAAAAGAATTGAAATTACACAGATTAGACCCTCAAACCTCACATATAATCAAAGAAACACAATTAAAAATAAAGATAACATTTTCTACCTACTCATTTGGAAATGATTTTTTAATACTAAAATACAATCTTGGAAAAGACTGCTAGAATACACACTGCTAATGGGAGTGTACATTGGTACAGTCAAGAGAATTTATCAGACAATTTATTACAAACCTTAAATTTTGCAAAATTTGACTTAGAAATTCACCTTGTAAAAACTAATACTAAATAAATCACACAAAAATATGTATAAGAATTGTCTTGAAGTATTATTACAATGGTAAAAACTAGAAATAATTTAAATATGTATCAATATATTAACTTACAACAAATAAATATCCCTTCATTGAGTACTATGTACCAAGAACTGCTCTAGGCACTGAATGGGGAGGAGTAAGACAATCAAGTTCCCTACTTCTATAATAGTAGGGAAAAACAACAAATAAAAAATAAATAAATATATGATATAAGTTCCAGTAACAATAGAAAATTTGTGAATTCACCAAGTAAATTTGGTACATTTATACAATAACATGCTATGTAGCTATTAAAATCAAATTACAGGGTAAAAAAAATTGATGTAGGAAGATATTTCCACTATATTGCCATTTGTAACATGCAGTAAAAGACACGTATATAAACTGAATTGTACCATGTTTATCACAGAAAAAAAGGTGTAGAATGAAAAGAATGATGCAAGAATATACCCTAAAATATTAATAATTATTATTTTTCAACTGTGAATTTTTTACTTTAAATTCTGTTTTCCAAACGTGCTAAACTGTACATACATTACTTTTGTAATCAGAAAAACATGCTCTTCAAAATAAGATTAGGCCATGAAACAAAGCAAAAATATAAAACAATTGAGGGGAACGTTTTTATGCTAGTAGTTGTTTGTAGTTCTTTGTTTATAATTTAGGATGGGGGAAATTTAATAAAATATATAGGTCTAGGAGAAAGTAAATACAAAATAAGATGGCTAAAATAATGCAAGAGAGAGTGGTTGTTTAGGCAAGGCCCCCAAAACGATGGAGGTTATGGCATCCTAGGCACGGTCTTGAAGAGGAAGAGAAACACATATTTTTTGAAACAGGAAAAATTAGAAGATAAATAAAACTTCAAAGACAGTTTAGATGGTGAATAAAAGCACAAAGATAGTTTAGAAGGAAATAAAGTTGGGAAATTTCATAATAAATATGTACAGTTTCCTTCATTAAGAGTTAATCAATTGTGTCAGCTCACACTTAAACAAGCAGGGATGAGTATACAAGCCTGGTAGAACAAAAAAACATTTGCATGGCTAAGTGAGATCAATGTGAAAAGGAGTCAACTTATATGAATAAAGGATTACTGAAGAACTATGAGGCACCAACTACATTCAGAGAAACCAAGTAATAGTGAGACCAACCAATATGGCCATGTGACTTTCTCCAGACTCCCTTTGTACTATGGAAACAGGAGCAGAATTGAGATTAAAAATGAACTGGTTCTCTCCACTAATCCTTGCAAAACATTTTAAATTCATAGGTGAGTTATATCATAGGGAAGGAAATAAGGTTCTTAAGTGTTTTTTATTTTGCAACAGCATAGAAGTAAACTGTTTCCTAGGTGGGACTCCTCTTTTTTTTCATCTTGCCTTTAAAAAGAAAACCTTTTCTCATATTTCTGAATGAAGCTCACCACTGATAAAAGGAGGTGTGTCACATATCTGAGATATATTTGAATTTGCATGGGTTGATTAACTCTAGGTGGAATCAGTAGAAGCCAGTGGTTTCACGTATTCATCTCTTAACTCCAAAACTTTCCCTTATCTATGGTAAGGAAAACAAGGCAGAAAAAAATATATTTCTGGGACTTCCGTAGTGGTACAGCAGTTAAGAATCCGTCTTGCAATACAGGGGATGCTGGTTTGATCCCTGGTCAGGAAACTAAGATCCCACATGCCATGGGACAACTAAGCCCACATGCCACAACTACTGAGGATGAGCACCACAACTAGAGAGTCTGCATGCCGCAACTACAGAGCCCACATGCTCTGGAGCCTGTGCACCACAACTACAGAGCTTGCACACTCTGGAGCCCATGAGCCACAACTACAGAGCCCATGTGCTGCAACTACTGAGTCCATGTGCTCTGGAGCCCATGCACCACAACTAGAGAGGAGACCACACATCACAACTAGAGAGAAGCCCACACACCACAACGAAGAGCCCACATGCCACAACGGAAGATCCCACGTGCCACAACTAAGACCTGATGCATCCAAAAATAAATAAAAATAAATATTTTTAAAATATTTATATATTTCCTTCATATTACCTCAAAATATCTTTGATTAGCATAAAAGCAGCTATATCAAATGCCAATGTGCTACTTTGATTCTTTCTGCTTCTACAAACACCACATTTAATCATGACGGTAATTGTCATCATGGCTCTTTACTAAACCCAGATGTATCTTTCTGTTTGGAATCTTCCATTACTTCCCTATGTCTTACAAGTTCAAATTTCTTAGCTGCTATCATCTTTCTTACCTAAAGTTACCTTATGTATTCTTTGGGCCCTAGAAGAAAGCCAAGACTGTGATTTGCTTACCATGGCACAAAAGTTGGCACATGGAAAAAGCTTAAAAAACACACTATAAACAAAAATTTTAAACACCAAAGAAAATCATATGCAGGTTGATCTTCTCTTGTTTGTGTCCAAAGGTTGTATATGTTTAGCTGATAAATCTTTTATTGGGCTCCTTCCTGGCTCTGTGAAAAAGTGGTGGTTGAAAAGCACAGCTAAGAGAAGCATATCTAGACTGGAAGAGTAAGGACCTCTGAAAATCTACTCCTCCATAAAAGTTCCTCTAAAAAAAGAACAAGAATACTGGCAAAAATTGTAAATATCAACTTTTTTGTAACTCTGGAAAGTAACAAAAGGCTTTCAACAATCTGAGGAGTGTTCCACCAAGAAAAATGGCTGAATCTCAAGAACAATAAACTTCATGACATTTTAACTTGTGCTATTCCCATGCTTCTCTCCCAGCTGCATGATAGGTTTATAAACCAGTAGTCTTAGAACCATGGTAGTTATTAAAAACCAGCAGCTTAGCAGACACTTGGAGGAAAAAAAATGGGTTTGGAGCTCCCCCAAAAGTCCCATCCCAGAGAGCTGTCAGTATTATATTTATTTGGCAGCTCCCTAAGAAAGTCCCATTCACAGAGCTTGTCTTTATTTCATTTAATTGAAAATTTCCTCAGTGAGGAAAGACTTATACTTTGGATATTTGTCAAAAATAAAATATTCTAAGAAAGTAGTATGAAAATCTGTCAACAAATTAGACAACTTAGATGAAATGGACGAATTTCTAAAAAGATACAACGTACAAAAAACTGATTCAAGGAGAAACAGAAAATCTGAGTAGAACTGTGACAAGCAAAGACATTGATACAGTAATTATAAAACTTCCCGCAAAGAAAAGCCCGACCCAGATAGATAGCTTCAGTGATAAATTCTACTTGACAATTAGAGAAAAATTGATACCAATTCTTCATAAATCTTCCAAGAAATATGAGAATACGTCCCAACTTGTTTTATGATGCCAAAACTAGATTAAGATGCTACAATAAAACTAGATTAAGATGGAAAAAAATAGATTAAGATGCCACAATAAAAGAAAATGACAGACCATTATTGTTAATGAATACAGATGCAAAAAGCTTCAACAGTATACTAGCAAATGAATCCAGCAATACGTAAAAAAAGAGACTACACACCATGACCAAGTAGGAGTTATTCTAGGAATGCAAGGTTGGTTCAACATCCCAAAATCAGTGTAAGACACCAGATTAATTAATAAAATGAAGATTAAAACCACATGGAGGTCTCAATAGACACAGAAAAAGGATTTGATAAAACCCAACTACTTTCATAATTTAAAAAAAACACTTAAACTAGGAATACATGAAACTTCCTTACCTTACATTTACAGAAAACACATGGCTGACATACTTAACAGTAGAAGACTGTTTGCTTTCCCCCTAAAAACAAGAAACAATACAAGGATATCACCACTTCTATTCAACATCATACTGGAAGTTTTATCCAGGAAAAATAGGAAAGAAAAAAAAGGGGGTGGGGGGCTCCCATATTTGAAAGGAAGCAATAAAGCCATCTCTATTTGTAGATCATGCAATCTTGTATATAGAAAATCATAAAAATCCACCAGAAAAATACAGCTAATAAACAAGTTCAGCAAAGTTATAGAATACACAATCGATAAAATACCAACTGGAATTCTATACACAGCAATGAACAGTTCAAAAATGAAACTGAGAGGGCTTCCCTGGTGGCGCAGTGGTTGAGAATCCGCCTGCCGATGCAGGAGACACGGGTTCGTGCCCTGGTCCGGGAAGATCCCACGTGCCGTGGAGCGGCTGGGCCCGTGAGCCATGGCCGCTGGGCCTGTGCGTCCGGAGCCTGTGCTCCACAACGGGAGAGGCCACAACAGTGAGAGGCCCGCATACCGCAAAAAAAAAAAAAAAAAAAAAAAAAAAAATGAAACTGAGAAAAATATTCCATTGACAATAGTGTCACAAAAAATAATAGTAATTAGGAATACATTTAACAAAAGAAATTAAATACATGTACTCTGAAAACTATAAAACGTTATTAAAAGAAAACCTACATAAATTTTAAAAAATTTTATTTTCATGGATTGGAAGACAATTATTATTAATAGCAATATTTCCCTAACTAATCTACAGATTCAATGCAATCTCTACCCAAATCACAACTGGCATTTTTGCAAAAATTGGTAAGTTTATCCTAAAATTTATATAGAAATTCAAGAGGCCAAGAATAGCCAAAACAATCTTAGAGAAGAACAAAGCTGAAGGTCCCAGTAAAATGGGGGAAAGAACAATCTTTTCAACAAATGGTACTAGAACAAATGGGTATCCATACAAAAAGAAATTAATTTGGACCCCTACCTCACACCATATGCAAAAATTAACTCCGAATTGAGCACAGACCTAAATATAAGAGCTAAAGCTGTAAGACGTTTAGAAGAAAATAGGAATATATCTTTGTGATCTTAGGTAGGCCAGAGTTTCTTAAATAATTACACCAAAAGCACAAACAACAAAGAAAATAAATTGGACTTCGGGCTTCCCTGGTGGCGCAGTGGTTGAGAGTCCGCTTGCCAATGCAGGGGACACGGGTTCATGCCCCAGTCCAGGAGGATCCCACAGGCCGTGGAGCGGCTGGGCCCATGGGCCATAGCCGCTGGGCCTGCGCGTCCGGAGCCTGTGCTCCGCAACGGGAGAGGCTGCAGCAGTGAGAGGCCCGCGTACCGCAAAAAAAATAATAAATAAAAAATAATAATAAATTGGACTTCATTAAAATTAAAAACTTTAGTTGCAAATCACACCATCAAAAAGTGATGTGATAACACAACCCAAAGAGTTAGAGAAACTATTTGTGGATCACATATCTGATAAGAGATTTGTTTTTGTTTTTTGTTTTTGGGGTTTTTTTTGCGATACGCGGGCCTCTCACTGTTGTGGCCTCTCTCTTTGCGGAGCATGGGCTCCGGATGCACAGGCTCAGTGGCCATGGCTTATGGGCCTAGCCACTCTGAGGCATGTGGGATCTTCACAGACCAGGGCACGAACCCACGTCCCCTGCATCAGCAACCAGACTCTCAACCACTGCGCCACCAGAGAAGCCCTGTATTTAAAATATAAAAGAAATCTTACAACTCTACAATAAAAATACAAATAATTCAGTTGAAAAATGAGCAAAGGATCTGAATAGACACGTCTTGAAAAAAGATATATAAATAGCCAATAAACACATGAGATGTCCAACATCATTAGCCATCAGGGAAAGTCAAATCAAAACTGCAGTGAAATACCACTTCACATCCACCTGATGGCTAAAATCAATAGGACAGATGATAACAAGAATGTGGGGAAACTGAAACTCTCATACTTTGCTTGTAGGATTATAAAATTATACAGACACTTTGGAGTACTGCCTGGTAGTTCCTCAAAAAGTTAAAGATATAGTTACTACAGGACCTAGCAATTCTGTTCCTAGGTATATATCCAGTAGTAATGATAACTATGTCCATGCAATAACTCATACACAAATATTCATAGCAGCATTATTTGAAATCATCAAAAAGTAGAAACAACCCAAATGTCTATCAATTGATAAAGGGATAAACAAAATGTGGTATATCCATACAACAGAATATTATTCAGCCATTAATAAGAATGGAGTACCAATAGGTACCGCAACATGAATGAACGTTTAAAAGATTATGCTATGTGAAAGAAGCCACACACAAAAGACCACTTATCGTATCATTTCATTTATATGAAATGTCCAAAATAGGCAAATCCAGAGACAAAGTAGATGAGTAGCTGCCTGGAACTAGAAGGAGAAGCAATGCAGAATGAGTATTAAAGGATACAGGATTTCTTTATAGTATAATAAAAGTATTCTGCATGTTGTTGAAATGGCAAAATTTCATTCTTTTTTTACAGCTGAGTAATATTCCATTGTGTATATTTTTGTCTGTATATAAAAATACAAATAACTCAATTGAAAAGTGAGCAAAGGATCTGAATATATTTATGGCACATCTTCTTTACCCATTCACCTGTTGATAGACACTTAGGTTACTTCTATATCTTGGCAATTGTAAATAGTGCTGCTGTGAACATTGGTGTGCATGTATCTTTTCAAATCAGTGTTTTTGTTTTTTTCAGATATATACCCACGAGTGAATTGCATGGATAGATTTAGAGGGTATTATGCTAAGTGAAATAAGACAGAGAAAGACAAATACTATATGATATAACTTATATGTGGAACCTAAAAAATACAACAAACTAGTGAATATAACAAAACGAGACTCACAGATATAGAGAACAAACTAGTGGTTACCAGTGGGGAGAAGGAAGAGGGTAGGGGCAATATAGCAGTTTGTGATTAAGAGGTACAAACTATTATTTATAAAATAAACTACAAGGATATATTGTATAACACAGAGAATACAGCCAATATCTTAATAATAACTATAAATGGAGTATAACTTTTAAAAATTGTGACTCACTATATTGTGTGCCTACAAGTTATATAATATTGTACATCAACTATACTTCAATAAAATAGAAAACTTTTAAGTATTCTGCAAATAGATATTGTATGGTTGCACAACACTAAAACTCACTGAATTACACACTTTTAAAGGATGAATTTTATGATATGGAAGTTATATATCAATTAAAGTTTTACCAAAAAAAAAAAAGAACATCCAGTACCTGAGATAGCCAGAGCCAATATGATAAAGGAGTCAAGGAAAGAAGCTGGCAGCTTGAGTGATGGGGGAACAGCTATTGAACCATGGAAATGGTGGGTAATGACAGGAGAGAAGACTTAAAATGTAGGATGACAGTACTTAAAGGACTATGAAGATTACTCTGTATGTGGTATAGAGTCCATGAAAGAGTTCAGGTGACTTGATTTCATAAACATAATCACGAGGATAAATAATAAAATTTAATAAAACACTACAGCATGTTGGAAAGTAATATAAAGGAAATAAAGAAATAAATTACATGTTCTCTGGCTTTAAAGTTCTCCAATAACAACAAAGATAAATTTGCTACCACAGTGAAAATTGAAAAAAAAAGTTTTTCTTTTCTTTTCAGTGTAATAAAGCATAGAGAGATCAGTTTGTTCATTGTTTGTAAAGAACAATATTTCATTGTTTCATGTTTTGGAACAAACTACCAAAAAATGTCACACAAAACACATGGAACTCAAACTAGGCTTTCAAGGGTGAGTAGAATTTAGACAAACTGAGGAGAGGAATTATCAGAGGGCAGTATATTAGAAGGTCAAGTCCATTTGTCAAGCCACAACAGATTTGGATACAGTTACGCACAAAGTCCATTTCTTGGAATCCATTATTATCTTCATTTCTCACCATCTCTGGATATGTCCATGGGAATTGTCTCTTAAGTGCTAAACCTCCATCCTACCCCATTCAAAACTACAAGGTCACCAGAGTAATATTACTAAAACATCATTACCATAGCTTTGATGGTTCTTTCTTATCTCCATTATAATGCTCACATACCTGATAAGAAATCATAGCTCCTTAAAGATGGTCATCATTTTAACTTCCACTTTGCATCTTTCTTCTCCCAACTCCTGTCAGCAAATCTTTCTCCTACCCCTACCCCAACCAACCCTCCTTCAACACTCAACTAGTCATCAGTCTCCAAATCTGATTTTCTTTCACATGCCTCAGTCACTGCGATTGTGCTCACTTTTACCCGTCTAAAATAATCTGCTTATCAATGTGCTACTTATTCTTTAATGCCAAGTCCAGTTACTAACCATCGTTAAACCTTCCTAAGCCTCTCTCTCTCTTTGTACACATGCCCAGATGGTAAAGGGCCTCTCATGGTTGCTTCCACAACACTTCCTACAAACTGCTTTGCTGTTTCTTCTTCATCTCCCTTCACTTCATCTCCAACACTTACTATTGGAGTGTCCCAAGTTTCAGTCCTTTGACCTCTTCTTTATCTCACTCACTCCCTTAGTAACATAAATAGCATTGTTTAAAGATGATGAAAATATGATTTGTCACTTCAATTTCCTACAGGTGTTTACTCAAATGACACACTATTTTAAAACTGCGATTCTCATCCCCAACCTCAACACTCAATATTCACTTTTCCTATTTTATTTTTTTCTCCATTAACACTCGTTGCCTTCTAACATACTATATATTTTACATATTTACGGTTCATTATCTGTCTTGCCCATTAGAAAGTAATCTCATTTGTTAATTATATCTCAATAAAGCTGGAAAAAAAAGTAATCTCCACAAGGGTAGGGGTTTTTGTTTTGTGGACTACTGTATCCCTATCATTAAAACATTGCCTGGCACACAGAAGACACTCAATTAATTTTAGGTTATAAAGCACATTTGTTATATAAATCAATTTCCTTATGTGGGTTGAACTCATTCTCTTGGGATACAATGAGAAAGCATACGGCATTTTCATCAACTTTTCACCTTACTGAATCCTCATATTCCTAACTTCCATGTTTTCCCAGAAGAACAGTGTTACTTATCTCAACTGACAACTTTTATTTACATTTTCAATGTGAGTAGCTTGCAAATAAAGATTTAATTTAATCTCTTCATTTCACTCGTTATATAGTTGATTTACTACACAATGTAAGGAAGTATTTTATAAGGCCATTAAATTTAGTATTTATGTAAATGGTATTTATACACTGCCACCAGGTTGACCACAAAATATTCCACAGAACTGAGAAAACCAAAGGCACTACAACCAGATACCTGATAGAGTTAATGTTGAATTAGATTCAGCCCGATAAATAACTAAACTAAATAGGATAATTGGCTGATGGAACTAAAATATCCACTTTACTACTACTGAAAGCTTGAGTAGAGGTATGGGACAACAACGGGCTTCCTAATTGCGAACAGAATAACCCCACGCGGTCACTGGCAGCACTGAATTAACAGCCACACTTCCCATTCGTGAGCCTTCCGGGTAAAAGAGAGACTCTACCTGGTAGGTCAAGGAGGCGCTGGTCTTGATTTGTTCACTTTTAGCGATAAACACTCCCAAGACGAGGGGAAGGAGCAGCCCAGACACGCCCTGTTCCTCCCCTCCTTCAAATCCACCAATAAGATGAAGTCCTTCTCCTTGCTGAGGGCAGAGCCAATTGTGGGTCGGGTAGAGAATAGCGGAAGTATTAAGAGAAATGCCTTCCTCCCGGAAACTAGAGGAGCAGGAAATAAGGATTCCTCCTAACAGGGCTTCTCAGGCTTTCCTTTTGTAACATGAATGCTGCTTTTACAGAGAGTATTTGGAAGAAGAGAGGACCCTCGGGGCTGATCTTTGAGATCAAAGCATGCAGGTTCTATGGAAGCCTCTAGTTTCCAGTCCAGGCAAAATTTCGGTGTGAAAGGAGAAAAGGTGCACTCCTTTTTTCGCCCTTCCTTTAGAGTAACAGACACCTTCGGACACTTTAAACACCAAGGTAAAAGAGGTTGAGCCTTCTCATTGGAAGTAAATTAAATCCCAGTATTCAAAAAGTAATTGTTAATTTTTGTATTTATCCTGGAAACATGCAGAATTGAAAGGCTTGTAACAGAAGGAAGAGCCCCCTGACTCCAACTTATCCTGCTACCAAAGATAGTCACATTCAATGTTGTGGCTCTTTTTTTCTGGCACTTAACTTCATATTGAAAAATATATCTAATCTGTTATGTCTTATCAATTTAAACATTAGTTTTTAACTTCCTCATAATTTAAGACATTAGCAGTTTTACTGTGCTTTCTCTTTCCCCAGCCCACAAAATTAAAAATACCAGACTGTTTATTCAGTATTTAGTACCTACATTAATGTTTTCTGCCAGATCACATCATATTGCATTTTTTTAAGAGTATGAACATTTTTAAAAATTTATTAATTTATTAATTTATTTATTTTTGGCTGCGCTGGGTCTTCGTTGCTGCACACGGGCTTTCTCTAGTTGCAGTGAGCGGGGGCTACTCTTTGTTGCGGTGCACGGGCTTCTCATTGCGGTGGCTTCTCTTGTTGTAGAGCACGGGCTCTAGGTGCAGAGGCTTCAGTAGTTGTGGATGCAGGCTAAGTAGTTGTGGCTGGCGGTCTCTAGAGTGCAGGCTCAGTAGTTGTGGCACATGGGCTTAGTTGCTCTGTGGCATGTGGGATCTTCCTGGACCAGGGCTGAGACCCATGTCCCCTGCATTGGCAGGTGGATTCTTAACCACTGTGCCACCAGGGAATTCTCTACATTTTTTTCTTGACTGAATTTTATTTTCCCCTATAGTTAATAATTTCTTAGCTTTTTTTCCAATTTTGAGTTGCTTATTTTTCACACAACTTCCAGAAGTTTCTTGTTTCACTTTTCCACACAGTCAAACCTCTTTTTAAAAAATATCTATCAGTTCTTTGCTTTTCTGGAAGTCACTATGACCCCTCTTACCTTGTTCCTTTTCTTTGTTTTGCTCTTTCATCTTGGAGGAATTCCCCAACTGGCAGGTGATCCTTGATGACACATTCAGATTTGAAAGTCATGTACTATAAGACTTATTGGAAACTCCATGTGTGCGAAATTCTTGTTGAAAGTAAGCACTTCACTGTGGGGATTGGGTGGCCAACTAGCCTTTTTGCTAGGTCATACAAAAATGTCAGTATCACTGGTTATTTTCTCTGTGTCTCTTCAATTTCCTCAGAGAAGGAGCCTCCCGATTTTTGCTTCAGGGAGGAGGTGACTGCTGATTTTCTGGGATGTGAGCAGGGAAGGTAGGGAGGGCTGTGTTCTTATTCATTATATATGCTTTGAATTAGCCAGTTTACCCACATTCATCTTTGTGCCTGACAACCACAAATCTAGAGTCCTTATGGTTAACTTTCTTCTGAACCCAAAACTTTTATTCCCTCTGGAGGTGACAGAAAGGTGGGCACTTGCTGCATGGGGGAGGGGTGGGACCTAGATGACTATCCAATCCTAATTTATATCATAAACCCATGCATTTGTTTTCACTCCCCATTGTACCCCTTGTCATTCAGGCTGATATAACAAAACACAATGGACTGGGTGGCCTATAAACAGCAGAAACTCATAGTTCTGGAGGCTGGGTGCCACCATGGTTGGGTTATTGTGAGAGCCCTCTTCCAGGTTGCAGATTTTTCATTGTACCCTCACATGGTAGAAAAGTCAAGGGAGCAGCCTAGGGTCTTTTTTATTAGGGCACTAATCCCATTCATGAGGGCTTCACTCTCATGAACTTTCACTTCCCAAAGGCCCCACCTCCTGATACCATCACCTTGGGGGTTAGTATTTTAACAGATGAATTTGGTGAGGACAAATATTCAGACCACAGCACCCCTTCTTCTGATTAACTGGTACCTTTAATGTCTGAGCCTTTCTACGGTTTGACAGATGAATAAGTTTGTATTTTGTTATCTCCCTCTGCTTGCTTTTAAGAGTCATCTTCCCCTGCCCTATTAAGTGATCCATCCATCCACTTGTCATATTTCCCCCAACTTTTATCTTTCTTGTTCACTGCTATCTTCTCTCCCATTCTCATTGTCTTGTATAAATCAGTACCTTTTTTATTCCTTCCTGTAATTTTTCTGGAACTTTGGGAGGGAGCAAATATGAATACTTTTGTTCAATCAGCCATGTTTAACTGACAGGTTTCAATGAATTTTAAAGTACCTACACTGTGCTTGGCAGATGGGGGCATACAAGCAGTAAAGGATTTGGTTTCTGCCCTGAAAATCTTAAGAATTAAATTGCACTTTGAGGTAATAGTTCAGAAATATCCACAAGGCAGTACAAATGAATGGTTTAGACAAGAAATAATATGGCTGTTTAGATGAAAGCCATGATGATGTTGATGTTGAAGGATCAACAGGCTCTGGGTAGGAAGAAAGAAAACCATGTTCCAGGCCTAGGAAGTCAAAAACTAAGTGTCTGAAAGATTGCACCAAGTTGTGATGGAATAAAAACTCCAAATTCCAGTACATGTTTTATACTGATGGTTAAAGTCTATTTGATCTACTTGATCTATTGATTCATTAGCATGCGTAACTCCTAAAATGCTTTAATTGACTTGACTTCCTGTAATACTGTAGTTTAAATTTTTCATGCAGACATCTGAAATTATAATTTTTAGTAGTCCCTGCCTAGTATTTATCTCTAAAATGTTTTGTTAAAACTTACTCATCCAGCCTTATAGTCTTAATTTTTTCCTTAATCTTCTGACTAAAAAATATAATAGGTATATTTCTGATAGCTTTCTCCCCATTCTCCCAAAGTGTCAATAAAAATCACATATACACATTGATTTCTTATGGAGTATGTATGTATAGATATGTTTCTCTAGACCAAGAAAGGGATACTTGCAGCTGCATTTGAGGAGATAAAAGAGCCAGAAGTTGCTGTTGTTTGATTTTACAAAACAAAAAAAAACATGAACAAATCTTGTCATAGCTTCAAGTTTTAAAGAATTTCAGAATTTCAGTTTCATTCACAACCTTCTAATATTTTACAGCCCTGCCAAGTTAAACAGCAACAGTTGTGAGATTTATCTACAGAACACATGGCTAATGACCTTTAAGGCAACTTGCCTCATATGTCAACTACGGAAAAAAAAAAAAAGAAAGAAAAAGAGCTGTAACTATTGAGATTAGTTGCTTTTCTTCTTTTTGCCCATTTATGTAACTCAATATCTGGTATAATAGATGTAACATAAGAGCATAGAGGTGTTTTTAAGGGGTTTTTCTCTAAAATATGTCATTTAAAAAATTTATTATTAAGACACTTGGAATTTTTTGGCATTTTGATCTAAAATATGTCAGTGTTTCTCAAAGTAATTGGGTTGAATTTTTCTACAAATGTGTATATTGGCTTATGTTAATCTTGGCTGAACAAACTGTTACTGTGAGACTACATTTAAAACAACTGGTGGGATTTGTGGAAAACACATTTCAATCACTAATAATTTGCTTTCATATTACACATCTCTTCAAGCAGCTCAAAGGAGTTTATAAGACATTTTTTAAATTATAAATATCTTGTAATATCTTACAAATACCAGACATTACTTTCATTACAAAGAATTTTATTCTTCCCATAAGGAATGATTATCAGTAAAATGTTACAGATAAGAAAAGTGGAATATTTGATGGAAGTTTTATTCACCAGTAAGAGAGCTTTGTTCTAAAACAGGTAGCAACAATACTTACATTAGGTTCTGTGTTTATGATCCATGGTTATCACCATAATTAGGATAGGGTCTAGGTTAACAACCATCGAGAGCATGAAAACAGGAAGGGTTCTGGTACTCCAGGGTGTTAAATGGGATACTTGCAAGCTTTAGCCACACAGGGCTGAAGTTAAATACTGGTCTACCATCTCTAAGCTATTTAACCTGAGGCGAATTCTCAGTTTGTTGATATAAGTAAATGTGCCATATCATGGCAAATAACAAATGGAGACTATTATTAACTTGTACAAAAGAGGCAGCAGTTAATGGGTCAAGTCTTTCCGGTCCCTGGTCAAAAAAGCAGATATCTGCCTGTCTCAAAGGAGACACATTTAGATGAAGAGAAATTTTGACAGACCTCTTTAGGAGAAATCTGCGCTATTCCCTTCTGGTCTATATTTTAGACAGCAACTTGCAATTTTGCCTGACAACCTAAGTTTTTCTTTCTTTCTTTTTTTATTCTGTACTTTAAAAATGGTTGCCTTCACTACTGCTAAAACTTACAGGGCTAACAACAAATCATAGCAAACTATAACTTCTATTATTCTGGATAACAAGGTTTTCTGCATTTCTGAACATATGAATCATGTTTAAAACATTAAGTATTTTGGACAGAAACACTTTTAAGTCATTTTAGATATTTCCTGCCTTCTTAAATATAGTATATGAAATATAACTTTAAATCTTTTTAATGATCCATTATCTTAACTGTGAACAGCTATTGGACTGTGCTCTATTTATTCTCCCAGTAATCAATTATTGAGTACTTTGATGAAAGGAAAGTTCCTTTTTTTGATGAATTTATATGATAGTATGAGAAATAAACAAGATAATAAAAGTTCTAGAGCAACTTTACAATAACTATGCTATAGATAACCACAAGGTACTGTAGGAGCTCAGAAATGGAGCACCTAATTTAAAGTAGGGGTGGGCACTTGGAGATAACGGATAGAAGTTTCCCAGAGACAGTTGATTTCCAAAGAATAAAGAGAAATTAGCCAGCTAGAGAAGAGGAAAGGGCACAAAGAATTCTGTGAACTCCAAGGAGATTGGTCTGGAACAATAATGGGGTGCAGGTGGCAGAACTGCAAAATATTTAATGATAGAGAAGTAAGCATAAACTGAATAATGAAGAATTATGAATGCCAAGATTCAGAGTTTAACATTTATCATGAAGGCTAGGGACTTCCCTCGTGGTCCAGTGGTAAAGAATCTGCCATCCAATGCAGGGGACATGGGTTTGATCCCTGGTCGGGGAACTAAGATCCCCCATGCCACGAGGCAACTAAGGCTGCACACCACAAGTACTGAGCTCACAGGGCTCAACTAGAGAACCTGCTTGCCACAAACCACAGAACCCATGTACTCTGGAGCCCCTGCACCACAACTAGATAGAGAAAACATGCATGCCACAACTAGAGAGAAACCCGCACGCCACAGTGAAGAGCCCACACACCACAACAAAAAGATCCCGCATGCCTCAACCAAGATCCCGCGTGCCTCAACCAAGACCCAATGCAGCCAAAATAAATTAATTAATTAATTTTAAAAAAACTATATCACGAAGGTTATTAGAAGCCATTGGAGACTTTAAGAAGGAGACTTAGACTTATCAGACTCATATTTTGGAAGGACTATTCCAGCATAACTGTGAAGAATACATAGCAGGAAAATGAGACCAGTGATAAAAAGATAAATTAGGAGCCAACTGCAAGATTCCTGGTGACACAGGTTTTTATGACTCTGGAAGTGTGGTAGTGGCTGTGAGCCTAAAAAAGAGGGGATAAACCCAGGAGTTAAGAATAGTACTGATTTATTGGGCTTCCCTGGTGGTGCAGTGGTTCAGAATCCACCTGCCAATGCAGGGGACATCGGTTCGAGCCCTGGTCCAGGAAGATCCCACATGCCGCAGAGCAAAAAAGCCCAGGTGCCACAACTACTGAGCCTGCACTCTAGAGCCTGTGAGCCACAGCTACTGAGCCTGCGTGCCACAACTACTGTGAAGCCCATGCACCTAGAGCCCATGCTCCTCAACAAAGAGGAGACACCGCACTAAGAAGCCTGCACACCACAAGTAAGAGTAGCCCCCACTCACCACAACTAGAGAAAGCCCGTGTGCAGCAATGATGACCCAACACAGCCAAAAATTAATTATTTATTTATTTAAATAAAAAGAGGTAATGAGACCTTGCTAAATACTGTGGGCATTCTGAGGTCTAAGAAAGGCCATGCTTAGAAGTAGGGCTTTTCCAGTTCTAAAGTAAAGATTGCTCTAGATCCATCCTAATAAAACCTAAAATAAAAATTACTGTTTATCAAGCAAAGTTGCCAGTAAATTAATTCACCTCTCTCAAAGGGTCAACACTCTTTAAAGAAAGACAACATAATCCAGAGTCTCCACATGTATCTTCCACAACATCAAGTATACAATCAAAAATTATAATACATATGAGGCAGCAGGAAAATGTGATACATGACTCCCACTCCCCTAAGAAAAAGCAGTAGAAACAGAATGAGACTACAAAAATGTTAGAATGACCAATCAAGCATTTTAAAACAAGTATTATAAATATATGTTCAAAGATTAAAAGGAAAATATGGACATAATGAGTGGTGAGATGGAAATGGAAACTCTAAAAAATACTGAAATTAATTTTAGACCACAAAATTACCATATTTCTAATAGGGCAAAAGTTTGCCAGCTGGTCTTAACAGCAGATTGGACTCTGCAGAAAAAAAACAGTAAATTTGAACACAGGTCACTAGAAACTGAAGCACACAGAGAGGAAAAATAATAAAGTCTATGACCTGTAGATTATCAAGAAGTCTAGCACATAATCAGAATTCAGAAGAAGAAGAGATTGGACAGAAAAATATTCAAATGAATTATGACTAAAGTTTTTCCGAATTTAATTTAAAAAATCAACCCACAAAGCCAGGAAACTCAATAAGACATTAATATTCTAAATGCTGAAATGTTAGAGGCAATCAAGAAAAACAAGACCTATACAGAGGAATAGCAGTAATAATGGTCATTGACATCTCCTTAGAACTAGTTCAAGCCAGAGACAGTAGAGTGGAATCTGTAAAGCACTGAAATAAAAAACTATCAATCTAGAATTTCATTCATGCTTTCCCAAAAAATTCTTCAGAAATGAAGGCAAAATAAATACATTTCAAATAAACAAAAGTTAAGGAACTTTTTTTTTATAAGCAAACCTGTACTGCAAGAAATCATAACGGAAGTTCATTAAGCTGAAATGAAAAGAGACAGGACAAAAACTCAAACATATCAAGGTATGAAAAGCACTAGAAATGGTAGATGTTTAGGCAAGTATATAACAGTTTTGTTCTTATTTCTTAATATCTTCAAAAGATAATTTACCTTTTAAAAGAAAAAGTGATAACGAATGTGGAGAATCTCATAATGTAATATTTTGACATGTTCATTATTACATGGTACACAAGTGACACTCCATATGTTCCAGAAATATTTTCCTTGCTGTATTATCAAAACAATTCAATACATTAATCTTATTTTTCAGTAATTAGTAATTTTAGCTTGAACTGAAGATTATGCAGAAGGAACAAACTTATAACAAGGGACAGTCATCAGTATGAGCCACATCTGGTTCAAATACATGAAACTTCAAAGACAATTCATTCTTTGTTAATTCTTTGCTAATCTTAATGGTTCTACTGTTCTACTGTTCCCATTCTAATAAATAAATAAAATAAAACAGATAACTGCAATGGCACAATAATTTGGAAAGGATTATGTGTAAGTATTATATCTAATATTCTTAAATTATACATCCTATGATATTATGTTAATTCCAAGTAGACTGTTATAAGTTAAGGATGCATATAGTAAACCCTAAGGAAACCACACACACACAAAGAAAGAGTTATAAGTGAAAAGCCAAGAGAATAGATACAATGGAATACTTATAAATACTAAATTAATCCAGAAAAAGGAAAGAGGGAAAAATGAACAAAGAACAAACAAGACAAATAGAAAATGAAAAAATGAGTGGTAGACAAGCACCAAAGTATCAATAATTATATTAAATATATTAGTACTGAGCATATAAATTAAAAGCAGAGATTGTCAAGCACAGTAAAAAAGTAAAATAAAAATGTACTCTTTTTCAAGGAAATGTCATTGAAATAAGTAGGTATGGAACATTAAAAGTAAAAGAATGGGGAAAATAATATTATGAAAAAACATTAATGACTCTCCTTGAGTCATTAATAGAACAATCAGATGGGGGGAAAAAAGTAACTACATGGAAGATTTGAACAATAGCAGCTACCAACTTAAACTAATTGGTTTAAGTTGGTTTAAACTAATTGTAGAACACTACATTTCAACAATGGGAGAATATACATTCTTTACAAATAACTGTAAAGTATTCGCCAAGATAGGGCAAATGCTAGACCTTATGGACTGCCACAGTTTCAAGGATGCTGGTAGAAGACATAACAGTCCAGGGTCAGAGATAAAGGACTTTATTACTCATGGCAATAGCTAAAGCTAGAGTATCCCACAGGATATCACAAAAAGGGTCAGATGATAATTGTGTACACGGTAGAGTGCATTTACAGGAGAGGAACCCTGAGTTTAGGGAACCCAAATCTTTTTATAATAGGCAGTAAGCCTGCCTGACCTTTCCCTAGGAGGGAGACATTACTTTTATTATATTTACTGTACTAGGCAATAAACAAGCCTGCCTTTTATTCTAGAGGGAGACACTATCTCTTATCCTTGAAAAGATATTCCAGAGCAAAGGCCATCAGTACTTCTGCTCCCAAGACATACAGAAATGCAAGGGACCATACAGATGTCTTTTCTAACAGTGTATTGGCATAAATTTAGGCAAACAGATGAATGTAATAGAATAGAGCATCCATAAAGAGATACACACAGTTGATCAATTGATTTTTCCATACAGGTGCCAAAATAATTCAATAGGAGCAGACACGTCTTTTCAACAGATGATGGCAAAACAACTAGGTACATGGGAAAAAAGGACCTTTTGCCCTACTTCACACAATACACAATGATTAATTAGAGATGGATTTCTGACCTAAATGTAAAAGCTAAACTTCCAATGAAAATATATGAGAAATTCTTTGTTATTGATACTATGGAATAGGCAAAGATTTCTTAGGACACAGAAAGCACTAACCACATGCAAAAATTTGACAGAATGACTTCATAATTTTAAACTTCTGCTCATCAAAAGACACTATTTAAGAAAATGAATAGGCAGGACATAGATTGAGAGAAAATACTTGCAACGAATATATGTGTTAAAGGACTTGTATGAACATAAAAGCTAGTTTGTACATAGATCAGGAATTTTTGGAGTCAGTACATTAGAAGGACAACGGGCAAGACAGAAGAGAGTACTGCCTGAGTGTTTGAAGTCTTGAATCATCAGGTGTAGACTGGATAGGAAAAAAGTAAGAAAAAGAACTTGATATATTGGAAAACAATTAAGCAGTTATTTGACTAGAAATATTAATGCTTTCTGAAAGCAAATATAGATACAAGAAAAGAATGAGGATGGAGGAAAAGGAGGCAATAATCAGAAAGAGCATTACTTGGAACTTGAAATGTCAGACGTAGAGCAGACCTAGGAAATAGTGAAATAAAACGGATATTACTGATACCAAGGCACAAGTCAACACCTGACAACAGGATGCTGAAAATCAGTGAAGTAATAATGGCATGGGGATATTGACTGGATGATGTCAAGCCCTGAGGAGGAAAGAAAGCCAGTGAGCCAGGTGCCAAAGCTTTCCATGATTATGGAATAATCAGAAAGTCAGCAGTTAAGAGTGACCAGAGGAGGGCTTCCCTGGTGGCGCAGTGGTTGGGAGTCCGCCTGCCGATGCAGGAGACACGGGTTCGTGCCCTGGTCCGGGAAGATCCCACATGCCGCGGAGCAACTAAGCCCGTGAGCCATGGCCGCTAGGCCTGCGCGTTCGGAGCCTGTGCTCCGCAATGGGAGAGGCCACAACAGTGAGAGGCCCGCATACCGCAAAAAAAAAAAAACAAAAAAAAAACAAGAGTGACCAGAGGAGAGTGAGGGTAACTTGTTTATAATGGCATAATGGACTCATATGCTATGCATGGTTAGATATTTTCATATTAAATTTTCACAGTACCCCGATAATATTATTACTTACCCTCATTTCACAGATGATTAAACTGGAGTTCACAGATGTTAAGTAATTTGCTCCAGGTTATAGAGTTTGTGAATAACAGAGCCCGATTCAAAACCATATCTGCTTGAATCAAGTTAGTATCCTTTCTACCATGTCATGCTAACAGCAGACAACCTGGGCTATAAGTGAGAGGGTATGTGAAGGAACAATAGTGCTGGTCAGGGAGGGACTAGAGGGTCAAAAATGTGGAAAATTTACTCTCGGCCTGAGTAGGACCAGAAGTGCCTACTACTGAGAGGGTTGAGAGAGCTTGGAAGAGATCTTTTACCTTCAAAAAACAGCAAGGTAGCAGTTAATTTAATCTGGGTGATGAACTGTTCTACAAAGACCTTGGGTGTATAAGAGAGGTTTTTGTGATTCTTAGGGTCTACCATGGACCACTCAAGGACTTATTACTCCAAACCTAAATCGATTTTTTTTTTAATAATTCGGTCTGTTATTTATAATTTTTTAAATTCTTTTTTCTTTTCTTCAAGCTCACAGTTCTTACTTCTTACAGTTGCCAATATTTTTGCATGTAGAAGCTCCTCTCTCCTCTCCTAATGTGTTTCTTCTAACCTAGGAAAGGGTTATAAGCCAGATAGCCAAGCTTATTAAAATAATAGGCTATATAAATCTTAGTAAAAATATGTGCTACATAAGAACAAATTGTTTCTGACAGACGCCCTGAGGAAGCCTTCTATAAATGAGGAGCAAGATCTTTTGTTTAAGTAATCTATTTTTGTTTATTTTTAGTTTCAAGCTATGTTACAGGTGGGTGAGGTTGCTGGCTAACTAAATTCCAGTAGGTAAGGTCTTGCTATACAGAAGCAGAATAATAAAATCATTAAATATAATTTGTTTAAATATTATTTAATTAACCTTTAGTAGATGTTAAATGAATGATATTAAACTAAAACTTTTTCAATTATAAGTCTTCTTTTTGGCTTATATATGTTCATCATTTGGAAGGTAAAGATATTTTTAATGAACCAAGATCTAATTCAAACAAAATGAATTTGTTTTGGGCAACTACTGACAGTATCATTGGATCTTTGAGCTGAGCCTGGAGCTCACTCGATTGAAAATGGATTGAAAATGGTGGTATCATAAAAACAAATATCATATATTAACGCATATATGTGGAACCTAGAAAAATGGTAGAGATGAACTGGTTTGCAGGGCAGAAATAGAGACACAGATGCACAGAACAAACGTATGGACAGCAAGGGGGGAAAGTGGTGGGGGTGGTGGTGGTGGTGTGATGAATTGGGAGATTGGGATTGACATGTATACGCTAATATGTATAAAATGGATAACTAATAAGAACCTGCTGTATAAAAAAATAAATTTAATAAAATTCAAAAATTCAAAAAAATATACTTAATAAGTTTTCCTGAATATGCAAAACAAGCACTTTCACCTATTTCTGGAAAGCTTACAGCATTGCAGAAAGCAAAATCAGGAGACAATAAGCATACACCAGTGGTTAAAAAAGAAAATGGTGGTATCATAATTTATAATGTGAGAATAGACTCAGAATGAGGCATAAGAAGGATAGAAGAGATTTATTAAGCTTTAGGGCCACATATCTTGTGGTTACTTTTGAGAAACCAGGAATTCTATTTGTCTATACATATTATCTTTCTGCATAACACAGACTGTCATCAGACCATTTTAAGCTACACAGTAAAAGTCCACTGGCCTAAACTATTCATGTCCTTGGGAAAGCTTATATGAGACATATTTCTGTGATGTTTGGGTTTTATATAATGAACATATATTATTCCTGTGCTCAGAAAAAACAAAGTATGTTAAAAAAAATTTTTAAACTATGAAAAATTTATATAGACTTTGCTAGTTGTTCAAATTACACTGAATAAAATTGAAGTTCTACTAATCCAGAAGTGTTTAACAAACTAATTCTTGAAGCAAGAAGTCTTTATCACAAGAGCTAACTCTAAACTACTGTGTGGGCTCCAGCAAATTAATCTAAGTGCCTGCTATATTTTTCTACATATACCTTAAAAAGAGGATCCAGAAAAATTAAATCCCTCTCGACATGTGGGAGAGAAGTTGATCTGTGTACTTAGTTCCCGCTTCTCCATTCTGTGGCCACTGAATAAAGCTGTACTATGTCGATCTCAAAAAAACAAAAAAAGAGGAAGAAGATCCAAGGCTATTTGAAAAAAAAAAAATCGACATAAATAAAGACCATCCCTGCCCTGTCTGTGGAGGACATAAGAAAGGCAACGTTTATAATCCCACCAACTTTTGTTTGGTAAAAGCTAGTATATGAAAGTAGGAGGACAGAGAGAATGGATGCCGTGGGCTTTCCTTTTTTCCTCTCTTTTATCCTTCTGACTGTTCCCTGGCATACTGACAAATCATCAGATTCTTCCATCAAAGTTCTAATATAGATAGCATTTGCCTTTATTTTTAAGACCATCATCACCTACAAACAAAAGAACTGTTAACTTACTTATGTTATGTTTTTTCCAGCTCCTCAAGAATATGAAGGAAATTGAGTTAAGACAGGCATTTTTTTCCTACATTTCATAGAACAAGCCTATATAATTTATAAACAAAGCAAACTGTCAGTTGCTTTTAACCCATTATTTAGGTAGAAAACAGTTGTTTGAGGTGGTTGCTGCTTTTTATTTTTTTAAATCGCATCTGTAACAAGTTCAAGGTAATCTTGAATTCCAGGTTTGATTCAGTAATCAGCTGAATCAATTTTCAGTTGAAATTCTGAAGAACTGTATGAATAAATGTTACTGGTTTTTTTCTCTTTTGAATATGTGTTATATTTAAATTTGAAGATAAAATCTTGGGCACTTCATTCATGAAGTTATAGAAATTATATGGTAATCAACATATTTAAGTTTGTATTTCCTAACTGTGCAGTTACGTTTACATGCAGAATATAAAGTAGAGGGTCTTCTAAGAAGGCATTATAAGTAAATTTAACCTTGAAAAATGAATTGTCTCTTCAACTATGCTGTATCCTCTCGTTAATGTTTACAGTATTCATAGAAGAATTGCTAGAGAATGTGCTGGAGAATCTAGGGAAATGTCGTTTAAAAAAATAAGCTTAACATTTAACATTGCCTATGTTATATTGATTTTCTTAGTGGAAGTTTCATAAAGCCAAATTGCCTGTCCATGTTTTCCAGCATGTAGTATTTGAAAAAAATTATCCCACTGGAAACAATAATACATGAATTTTCCTCTAATTACCCTGGCCACAACCACTTAGTCTAGCTGCACTAGCATGAATGTTGGTGTAAGGCCTAGGAGGTCAGTACAAAATCAAACCTCAACAACCACAGCAACAGGCAGGAGCAGGCATAGGAAAATTAGAATCCTAAACTTAGATTCTTTCTTTCACATAGGCAGAACAAATAACTGCTCACAAAGTTTGACTTAGAATCATGGAATGTTACAGCTTATGGTAAATCTGAGGACCAAACAGATGAGCGCAGCGATTAATTATTAATTGCTCTTCCCACACTCTCTGTTTTCCTACTCACCATCTCGCCACTTGGGCCACTCTATGGAAGGGCCCTCACTGCTTTTTTATTTTTTTTTCGGTACATGGGCCTCACTGTTGTGGCCTCTCCCGTCGCGGAGCACAGGCTTCAGACGCGCAGGCTCAGCGGCCATGGCTCACGGGCCCAGCCGCTCCGCGGCATGTGGGATCTTCCCGGACCGGGACACGAACCCGTGTCCCCTGCATTGGCAGGCGGACTCTCAACCACTGCGCCACCAGGGAAGCCCCCTCACTGCTTTTTGATTACCAGCAGTGGAGTAACCGTAACTCTCAAACGCTGATTTTGTTAAGATCAAAAGCCTTGAGCCAAGAGTAAGGCAGGAAAGATCGAAAAGGTGTATCATAAGATATGTGCTTTCTCAACCCTTCTACAACCCATCTAAAAGGCCTCTTTGACCTTTATTGTTGCTTTCGTTATCTCAGTGTACCACAGTCTTCGTATCCCTCCAGTCGTGGTTTGTGCTGAGCGTGAGGCCTGGGGTGCTAGAGGGCTTCTCTCAGTGTTCCCGTTCCACCCTCAGCTTTCATCAGTCCCTGCACACCTGCACCTCAGAGAGCACTTCTCTCCAAGCACTGGCCCCCTGCCTCAGCAGGAGACTGCTGTTGCTTATTGGGGGTGGTTTTGATTCTTCTAGTCTAGCCCCAAAATTAGGCAGTCTGTGCACCTGGGCCTTGGGGATGGGGCCTTTTCAGTGCTCCTGCTTCTCTCCCCATGGCAACCAGACCTTCCCTTGTTTTTGAGGCTCCAAGAACAGCTCTCTCTGGTCTCCTGCCCTACCCTAATCTTTCTTGTGAGCATCCAGGGTAAGCCTACGGAGAAGAGTTTGGAAAAGACTGTGAATTCCCCTCGTGAGCCGGGCTCCCAGTTATCCTAAACTGATATGCTAGCCCACACATGGCCTATAGGAATTTACTGGCGTTTTAGCTGATTTCTTCTTAGCTGCTTCCCTGAAGGCCACCTCTTCCTCCCTTGCTCTGCTAAAAGTACAAGAGTTTGTATGTCCCATCCCTCCTCAAAGGGGTTTATCACTCTTTGAGATTCAGTTGCCTTAGCTGCCTTGCAACTTGGTTCTGATAGGTTTAAGAAAAAATAGGCTCTTTTAGACTATATGGATTATTCCTGTTGTTAGTATAGAGGTAACATTTTTTTGTGTGTGGCTTTCCCTGTCCTAAACAGAAGTAGAACCTGTAGTCTCTCATTACTGTCCAAAAAAAAATCCTTTAAAATTCCTTAAACTTTTTCGTTTTGTTTTGCTTTGTTTTTGGTATTTTTTTGTGCTAGGCGGGCCTCTCACTGTTGTGGCCTCTCCCGTTGCGGAGCACAGGCTCCGGACGCGCAGGCTCAGCGGCCATGGCTCATGGGCCCAGCCGCTATGTGGGATCTTCCCGGACCGGGGCACGAATCCGTGTCCCCTGCATCGGCAGGCAGATTCTCAACCACTGCGCCACCAGGGAAGCCCCCTTAAACTTTTAAAAAATCAATAGTCTCAGTGAAATGAAAGAAAATGAGAACCAACAGTACTTTTGCCTACGGCAATTTCTCTGGCTTTCTCCTCCAAGGGTTGGGAAAACAGATTGCCTTAGGCCAAATATCTGCCTGGTGAGCTCTGAAAGAATGGTATGGGATGTGTTCCCTAAAGCTTCTCACACATAGGGCTACAGAACTCAGGGTTCTGACCACTCAGTGTTATGGACTGAATGTTTATGTTGCCCTAAAATTTTTGAAGATGGGGGTTTTAGGTTGGTAATTAGGGTTCCAGATGAGGTCAGGAGGGTATAAGGCCTTCATGATGGAATTAGTGCCCTTACAGGAAGAGACACCAGAGAAGCTTGCTCCCCCATTTCAAGCACACAAAGAAGAGGTAATGTGAGCACACAGCAAGATGGCAACCACCTACAAGCCAAGAGAAGAGACTTCAGAATGAAGCCTACTTTGCCAGCACCTTTATCTTGGACTTCACAACATCCAGAACTGTGAAAAATACATGTCTGTATCAAAGCCACATAGTCTACAGTACTTTCTTATAGCAGCCTGAGCACAGACACCTAGTATTGAATAGTCTAGAATTATCCGAGAGATATTTCTTAGACCAGTGAAAACTGTTACAGTTTGTCACTGGAGTGTGGAGATCTCTAATCCAGAGAGGTTTTTGTTATGGAGTGGCTTTTTTTATAGCCCCAGCATGGGCTTGTGTGGGTGAACCGAGCCATGTGAAGAGTTACAAAGGATGGACCTGTGTGATCTGAAGATCCGAAGTCACTCCTATAGGATGAACAAGAAAGAGGGCAGCAACATCTTCCAAAGGCTCTGAATAAAACAAACGTTTTTCCAGATAGAGTACCCTAGTAGGGACTTCCCTTTTCTGTATCTTTCCTTTGCATACCTGAAGGTCTTCTTTTTAATTTAATTCATTCATCTAACAAATATTACTGTTTACCGTGTGCCAGGCACTGCCCTGGAAGGTTGGAATATATCAGAACACAAAACAAAGAGCCCGACATCTAGTATGCAGTTTTCATTCTAGCAATGGGAGACAGAATTAAACAATATATGAGATACATAAGTAGATGATATAAAATAAGGAAATTTATAGGTGCTATAGAAAAAAAAGAAACAGTAAAGGGAGTCAGAAGTGGTGTGGGTGATAGGTTACAGTTTTAAGTAGGGTAATCAGTGTAGACTCCAGTGCAAAGGTGGCATCTGAGCAAAGAATACACTGAGGTAAGGGAGCTAGCCAGGCAGATAACTGGGGAAAGAATGTTCCCAGCGGAGGGAGCAGCCCACAGAACGGCCCTGGGTGGGAACGTGCTCCGTGTGTTCCAGGAACAGTACAAAAACCAGCGAAGAGGAGAGCAATGTGAGTGGATGTTAGAGAGGCAAGGGACGAGGTGGCAGGTTATAAAACTACAAGTAGCAGGGCTTATCTGGACATATTGTTTCTAAGCTCCATGCTGAATGCCCCTCCTATTGCTGAATGATCCCTCTCCTTTTGTAACTGGCTTCGTAAATAAAGAAGACTCATAGGGTTCATGCTGGGCATCACCAGATGGGTTGATTGGAGGGAGGCAAGAGTTCAGTCCCAGATTAATAATACAGCAGTTAATAGAACAGTTGTTACCAGATCATTGAAACAGGTCCCAGTCTAGATGATCAATAAGCAAAATGATTTAAAATATTCAGTATCATTAGTAATCACCAAGATATAATTTCCTACTATTAATATAGATTATTTCTATAAAATCTAGTTGGACATACTGTTATTTAGTATTATCAAAGGTGGGGAAATAGAAACTCTCCGATCAGGTAATTGGAAGCATAAATAGGTTACAACTTTACTGAATGGCAATTTGTCAGCACATCAGCAGCTCCCTTAACTGGCCTCTTCTTAACCAGTTTTCTGAGTTAACCAGCACCCACTGTTCTCTCTACAAGGCACACTGTCTAATACCATCTGCACACTGAATGCTTGAAGCTAGGGGGCTTCTCTCCCAACTACTTAAGTACTGCTGCTTTCTCAAGGGGTTTATCAAGAGGATTATGTTTTCTCTAAACTTATCATTTCAGTTCTAGTCATTTTTATAATTGTTATTTATTAAATATTATATAATCTGATGAAATGAAAATGATTTGTTTTTTCGGTGGGAAACGTGCTTTGAAATGACTCAATGAATATACATTAAAAAAAATTGCTGTCAAATCAGATGTGGGTGAATCAAATGCAAAAGAAATTGTAAAAATTTTGAAAAGCTGCCTTTCAAGGGTTTTAAGTTCTTTCTCCATTTTAAGCAAAGTGAAACTAGAATCATAAATGATTTATTAATTATAGTTGTGATTTATAGAAAAAAGGTGGTTCAGAGTTCCAATCAATAAAATGTACTATAAACAGAAAACAAAACGAACAGACAAAACTTTGGCCCAAAATTAAAATGCTGGCACATGAAAGTACATAAAGCAAATAAAATAAATAAGGTATGTATGTATCATTTTAATAGATTTCCTGCCTTCAACAACTTCTTTCAACTAGCCTATCACTCATAGGCAACAGGGCTTCAAATATATAGGTCAAAACCTTAAAATCATATGGTCACATTAGCAGTCTAATAATGAGAAAACATCAGACGAATACAAACTGAGGGACATTTTAAAAAATAGCTAACTTGTACAGTTCAAAAGTGTCAAGGTCATGGAAAACAATTTGAAAAAGATGAGACATAGTAACTAAATGCAACATAGTTAAATGGATTGGAATCTGGAACAGAAAAAGAAAGATGTTTATGTTGAAGCTCAGTTTAATATTTACCAATGTTAATTTCTTAGTATTGGTAAATGTGCCACGGTTATGTAAGATGTACATTAGGGGAAGCTGGCTGAATGGTATATAGGAATTTTCTGTACTCTTTGCAACTCCTGTGTAAATCTAAAATTATTCAAAATAAAAAATTTTTTAACTATATGGGAAAAATCCCCTTTACCCAGTTCCAGAAATTCTACTGCTGATAGTTTACCCTAAGGAAATAATTTAAGATGTATGCAAAGATTTAGCCATAAGCTGTTAATTGAAAATAACTTAAATGTACAAAATAGGTGATTAGTTAAATATAATTATGTATTACAATCAATAGCATATTTCCTAGCTATTAAAATACTATTTTAGAAGTATTTTTAATTATATGGAAAAAATATTTATTATATAATATTAAGTGAAAAAAAGGAGATTTGAAACTAGGCTGTAGAGTATGAACTCATTTGTATGTGTGATTATATATACACTCCCACAGAATGCACAAACACATACACACACACACACACACACACACACACACACACACACACACACACAAGCATGCACAGAAAAAATCTTTGGAGGGCCAAAGATTTTAATAAGGGTTATTGCTAGATTTTGAGATCAATGTTGCTTTATTTTCCCCAAATTTAAAAATGTATTACATTTTATGATTTAACTATGTCCAATGAACTTCAATTTTTTTTCTTTCTTCCTTTTTTTTAATACCCAATGCAGAGGTAGAACTTTCTATTTTTTTCTTTCTCATCTTCTTCCCTTTCTCTCTCTCCTTCCCTCCTTCTCCCCCGCCTCTTACCCTTCCTTCCTTTCTCCCCTCCTTCCTTCTTAAGATAAACTACTGATATTATCAATATCTTTGAAACTGCCTGAGGGAACCACACTTGCATAAGATTAGTGGCTTCCTGGGATACAAGAGTACAGGCGCTCAAACCACTTTGCCCCAAGATTCAAGATTACTGAAATTTGTTAGAATAGATTAGGATAACCCCAAAAGAAGCCCAGTGACAAGGAAAAGCAAAACAAAAGCCATGGAAATAAAGTCACCACAGAAGCAGGAAAAGATAGTACCAGATGACATCTCTGACAGAAGAGAGGTTCTACATAGAGGAATCTATCCCAAATCAGTCTTGCCACAGGCAGGCTGTGTCTTCCTGAAGTAATTATGTGAATGAATCTAAAATGCTAGAATATAAGGGCCCCAGGGTAATTTTCCCATGAAACACCTTTGTCCTAGTGCAGCACTGAGGAAGGTGTTGGGGAGTAAGACGATCCTTCTTTGAAATCTTAAACAATCAGTGGACAATAAATAATCTGCACTGACTGATGCAGAAGCTGCTGGAGCATAAAGTTCATCCTAAACGTCATCTTCACAGACACCAGCCATTCTAAATGATTACCGGACTTCTGGTTGTCTCCAGCTTCAGCTGCAACAGTACAAGGCAGCAGCACAGCGCTGGAGCATGTAGTGGTGTTTTAACAAGCAACCAACATCTGTTGGCAGTTTTGAAGTCCACCAGCTCAAGGGGTGGCGTTGCCAGATTTAGCAAACTATAATATGGGACTCCTAGTTAAATGTGAATTTCAGAGAAACAATAAATAATATTTTAGTATAAGGTTTCCCAAATGTTGCTTGGGACCTACTTATAATAAAAAGATATAGATATATATATACTTGTTTATCTGAAACTTCATTTAATTGGAAATCCTGTATTTTATCTGAAAACCCCACCAGAATGATGAGTCCAAATCCCCACTGTAACAAGATAAGCATATATTACTTCTTATTTTTCTAACTTAAAATGTTACTAAATAAAATTGTATAATGGGAAACATTTTTGTTAGGTTTTGTTTGTAGTAGCTCTAATGCTTTAGCAGGCTGATATTATAAAGAAGAGAAAACAAGGGAGGAGGCAGCTTGACCTCAGGCACTCTTCTAGTAAGAGGCATCCTATTACCCTTGAGATAGAAGTCTCTACAGATTGGATTGAAGGAAGAATTTTCAGCCACAGGAATTATTTATTTATTTTTGGCTGTGTTGGGTCTTCATTGCTACGCGTGGGCTTTCTCTAGTTGCGGCGAGCGGGGGCTACTCTTTGTTGCGGTGCACGGGCTTCTCATTGCGGTGGCTTCTCTCGTTGAGGAGCACGGGCTCTAGGCGTGTGGACTTCAGTAGTTGTGGCATGTGGGCTTCAGTAGTTGTGCAGGCTCAGTAGTTGTGGCGCACGGGCTTAGTTTCTCCACGACATGTGGGATCTTCCCCGACCAAGCTCGAACCCGTGTCCCCTGCATTGGCAGGCAGATTCTTAACCACCGTGCCACCAGGGAAGCCTTTAGCCATAGGAATTATGTTAGGCATTGTTTGCAAGAAATATAAAAGCAATAAAGCTGGCAAGAAGAGAGGGACAAGCAGAACTGGTCCTTGGAATATGAAAGGGAGTTTGGGAGGAAGATGAGTGTCAGGGAAAGAAATTGGATTTCTTGCTAACCTGCTATCTAAGTAGGTAAAGTCAAATATAACACTTGGAAATGTGGTTCACTGCTGGGAGAAGTTATTCACACCTCAACTGTAATTTGGGACACCCAGAACTGCATGTGCAAGAATCATTTGTCACTTCGGCAGTAAAGAATAATGATTATTAAGAAACAAAAGAAATAAGCCAAGCTTTTGAAGTCAGGAACTCAGGCAAGAAAAGTGACAGAAATCAGATAGGTTACTGATGTCAATCACGGCAAGCAAATCTGGAATCTACAAAACTGTTATGATCAACACCTCTGCCAAAAGGACATGGAAGAGCCTAATTCCAAGGCCGGAAGTACTTGACCTCTTAATATTTCCTGCCAAAGGCGGAAGATGGTGGGCAAATTCAGGACTCCCTGGGGCTGCAGGTGACTGCAGGGACATTAGAATAGTTACCCTTGTGTTCCTACCGTCTAGGCCTTTCTTGCCATATAAATCATTCAAACTGTTTGGACAGAACTGATATTACAACTAGAGTCTTAACATAAGATATAGGTTAAACAAAGTTATTAAGCTTTCTTCAGTAACAAAGGATACAGCCCTTTTGCACTAATCCACTTTGCAACCATAATTCCATTTGCAATACAGTGAATAACTAAGCGCTTAATAAATGCTTTTTGATGGGAATGAGAATGTTTTGAATGGTAACAGAAGAGCCAGAAGGAGACTTGAAGGGAAAATTGACTGCCACCCATACAGAGACCAACTTGACAGAAAAAGTCAGCTGGGCAAATATTTGACTTACTGTACTTATTTCTATCTGTCTTTGTCCCAGAAAGTTTTAAGAGGGCTTAGCTGGGCAAATGTGTTCTTGCTTGGTAGCCTAGCAAAGGACACACATGATGGCAATGAGCTTTCCCTTTCTAGTTATGCTGCGTTTTCTTCATCAAGGGTGTAGTTCCTTCTGGGATGGGTAAATCCAATTAAACAATTACTAAGTCTCCATGTTACATTCCATCTACAAATAAGCTCTTCGCATTTGTTCCTCAGAACGTATTTGCTAGGAAATATTAAAAGACTTTAAATCAACTGTTAAATTATAGAAATTAATTCGCTTAAGCATTTCTCAGGTCCTACTATGTACAAGGACCTTTGCTTTGTGTTAAAAAAAATTTTTTTGGTGGAACCAAGCAGTCCATCTTCTAGGCAAATAATTAAGAAGTTCATGAACATTGTCAAAAGTGGCAAAAAATGGAAGCAACCCAAAAATTCATCAATAGTAAAATTGATAAATAAATTGTAGAATATTCATACAATGAAATATTTTTCATCAATGAAATGAATAAATGCAACCTGTTCTCATCAACATGAGTGAATCTGAAAATCATTTGGCTGAAGTCATGGACAAATTCAGGCAGTATGACTCAATTGGTATAAAGTTTAAGATTTGGGGAAACTAAACAATATAATAATGTTGAAGGATAGATATCTAGGTGGCAAAATTATAAAGAAAATCAAGGGGAATAAAAATTTAGGATAGAGGCTACTTCTGTTTCAGAGGTAAAAGAGATACATTTGGCAAGGTGTCTCTGAAGGGCTGATACTGTCCTATTTCCTAAGGCTGGGTGGTGGGTACAGAGATATTTATTTTACTATTATTTAAACATTACATATAGGTTTTATACACTTCTTTGTATGTATGATATATTTCAAAGATTATTTTTAAAACAGAGGTTTAAAAAATAATTGAAGGGGAAACCCCTAAGGGATATTTTTTTCTATTTGGATATTTCAGATATACTAAGTCTATAAAACATATTTTAATTAACTACTATGTGTAAAATAGATAGCTAGTGGGCACATGCTGTATAGCACAGGGAGCTCAGGTCTGTGCTCTGTGATGACCTAGATTGGTGGGATGGTGCGGGGCAGGGAGGTCCAAGAGGGAGGGGATATATGTATGCATATAGCTGATTCACATCACTGTACAGCAGAAACTAACACAACATTGTAAAGCAATTATACTCCAACTAAAAAAAACTTTTAATTAAAAAAAAGAGGTTTCTCTAGGTTTTTATAAGTATTCAGATGTTGATGTACAGTGGGTAATTTAGATGATCACTATTATGGAAGGAATGTGGAGAAATGAAGACTATCTCTAAGAATATATGTTCTTCATCTTTGACTTTAAGATAGTCACATCTTGTTAAATAAGAAACCGTATTTATATTTAGGATAAATTTAAATAGAGACAATGAATTAACTGAGATGACATCATACTATACATGACTATGATATCTATCAGCTGAGAGTAATCAATTGAATGCCAAACAAAATTAAGCCACAAAACCAACTGGATGAGTCAATGATCGTATTATACAGATGGTGAGACTTTGATACAGAGCTATGAAATGTTTAAGAGGAGAATAGTCTTCAACAAAAACCAACAGTTTCAAGCATTGATTTCCCCTCAAGTTTTTTTTGTTTCTTTCTTTTTTTTTGTAGTACGCGGGCCTCTCACTGCTGTGGCCTCTCTCGTTGCGGAGCACAGGCTCCGGACGCGCAGGCTCAGCGGCCATGGCTGACGGGCCCAGCCGCCCCGCGGCATGTGGGATCTTCCTGGACCGGGGCACGAACCCGTGTCCCCTGCATCGGCAGGCGGACCCTCAACCACTGCGCCACCAGGGAAGCCCTATATGATTTTTTTAGTAATATTATCTTTGAATTTTCATCAGACTACTTTATCCATGAAATTTTATATCAAAATTATTCAGAAGAGATACACTTTAAAGGATATGGGCTGCTTTATAAATCAGAAGCATCTCTGAAAATTCCAAAGCCTGGGAGAAGCCGAGTGAACATAAAATACCAGTTCCAACAGGAAAGGTGCAAATAACAAAAGTCCCTTTGGGACTATAGAGGAAGATGGCAGGTCATCAATTCCAAATAACTTTAATGGTAGTATGTCCATGGAAATGATGCCAGTTTCCTCTAGACAAGACAGACCATCTCTGGTGTTTTGGTGAATGTCTGAGGTGGAGAGACAGGGTGAAGACAGAAGTCATAACATCAGTTATATTGGTGAAGATAATGTGTGCAAAATGAGCAAAAGAACATAAAATTGAAAAGTTCCTATATTAGGTATAGACAGACAACGGCAATCAGGTCAAATTAAGGAAAAAAAACCTTTTGAGGGGTTAATCTTTACTGCTATGGCCCTGGAAGTGAATTTTTTACTCCTTTGTTTCTCATCTTTATTTCAATAGTAACTTCCTTCAAACTGGATGTGTAACTGAACAAAAGATAGTTGAGATGTGAGAAATTTATTTACAATGAGAATATATCCATTGGGAATCATATTTTAATAGCTTGACATTGTACATTTGATCATGCAAATTTTTTTTCAGGCAAGAAAGATAAGAAAAAGTACAGCCTAGATCAAGGACTCTTTCAAAGTAAGCTAGCTTCAATGTATTAATAAAGAGTTCCAGAAATTGGCTCAGTGTAAATAAAGTACTAGATAATGAATGAATATAATCTAAACTAGAAGATTTTTATTTAATATTATCTATTCTTAAGTCAATTCATTTGATATTAGGAGATAGAAGTAATGTGCCAATAGTTTTCTAAATGTATAGATTCTTCACTACAGCTAGAACTTTAAACTTTGCTTAGCTATGCAATCTTGAGGATGTGTGCTATTGGTAAACTCCAAATAAGATTCATTAAGACACCGTAGAGAGTTCAGTGCATTTTAAAAATCATATCTGAACAATCTATTTTAAACATTTTTCCTTGCATGATAAAAACATCTTTCCAATTAAAAAATAGACATAAATTCAAAGAAAATGATTTGTGGGGTAACCACTTGCCTTAATTTAAACTAGCAGTTCACTGATCTCAGAGTATAATTCCCAGACCATCAGCATAAGCTCCACCTAGAAACTTCTTGGAAATACAAAATGTTGGGCCCCACCCAGACCTACTGAATCAGAAACTCTGGGGGTAGGGCCAGCAATTTTAAAAAGCCTTCCAGATGACTCATATGCACACTAAAGTTTGAGAATCACGGCTTTTTATTACCATTCTACTGTGATGACCTTTACTGAAAAAAGGGAAAAAAAAAATCTAGGCCATTTATAGAAATGAATTCCCCATCAAAATGCCTGCAAATGTATTTTTAAGCCTTGATGGGTTAATCATTCAGCCTGGGACATAAAGATTAACCAAAATAATTGCAATTCAGCAGCCTTTAAACATTACATTATTTTAGATAAAAGAAGGCAAGTTTCTATTTTTCAGGTAAAAAGTATTACAAAAATATTAAATAATTTTTTTTTTTGCTCTTGAAGATTCTAATTATGGCATTCTCTGTAATCATAGCACTGCAGAAATGATAATCTGGTAAGGACTGAGAATGTTTGTTTAATGAGGTTGTCTAATTCAGAACTTAAATTGAAATTTTTGGAGTAAGTTTTCCCCTAGCCTGAAGATTTTTTTACTGGTATTTCATGTTCCAAAAGATCATTCTTTATTCATATCTCATTTTTCTCACCTTCTTATTTTTCCCAGGCATGAAACTTCTAAGGACTTCAAAGGATGTTATAAATGCTAGTTAACATAGGGAAGTGATTACTATCTATTTTATGGCCTAATTACTCTGTTTCTTTCTCCTGCATCTCTCTCCATGCTTTGCAGATCACCCTTGTTGGTCTACAAGAGTCCTTAGAGGCTAGAAATATTGTCCAGAGATTAATGAAGCTAATTGTAGTTTGGGAAGCCAATTTGAGTTACTGAAGATATTAACAAAAATTTTACAAGACTTTCAAAAAAATCTCTTTGGATAGATTTTTAGGCCTTATCAAGCTTTCCTACAGACAAATGGCCCATTTTAAAATAACCTCATTTAAATTACCTTATTCTGAAAAAAGATTTTAAATTCACTGTCATTTATACAGAAAATAAATTATTATTTTGATTAGAAAGGAGAAAGACATTGTAGACAAAGGCAGGAAAACAAATCCACACTTACATTTTTTTAAAACTATGTAAGTTATGTAAAAAAAAAAATTACTCCTGTTCGTTCACAAATTTTTTTCCCTTTTGGGTTTACAAATAGAATAAGAAATTTTCTTTTTTAAAATCTGTTTCTCTTGAGTATATATTATCAGTTATTTAACTTTGAAAGAAAATGTATGTAAAGTATAACTTGAGAAAAACCTTAGATATTATTGAATTAAAAGTTGATAACTAAAAATTATCCTTTATATAATTTTTATGATGAATATAATTTAGATATAACACATCTTAAGATATTCTTAAGCTACCCAGACTTGCAGCCAAACTTTCCCTAAAAGGTAGCCAAACATTTGAGGCCACTCATTCAGTACCCAATATACATTTCTTAATCACTGGTGGTAGTAGTATTATTGGACATAATAGTTTGGAGTTATAGCAGGATATAATGTTACTACTATAATATTTAGTCAAAGATCTAGGAATACCAGAATTTTGTCCCAGTAGCATATCCACTTATTTAGTCGATACATATTTATTGAGCACCTACTACTTGCCAGGTTCTAGGGATATAGTTATGAACAAAACACAGCACATTGCTATTTTCATGGAACTGATGTTCTATGCGGAGTGACAAACCATAAACAAATATACTGAATAAATATTTAATGTATCAGATGTCAAAAAGTGCTGAGATGAAAAAGTCAGTTAAGGGACAAGAAAGTGGGTGGGATATGTGGACGGGGAAAGCTATTCTTTTTTTATAAGGGAGTCATATTAGGAAAGGCTTCTCTAAGAAGGTGACAGTTGCAGAGAGCAGAAAATTAAGGAAGGGAAGAAGCTTTATGAACATATGGGTTAAGAGTGAGTGATGTGGGGGGGAGTTGAAGATGATGAAGTATTAGGTAGCAAGCCCAACATCACTAAGTGCTGTATAAAATAAGGTACATCCTTTGGGTTTCATTCTGAGTCAGAGAGAAAACATTGAAGTGTTTAGAACAGGAGCGTGACATGGTTTTTTTTTTTTTTTTTTTTTCGGTACGCGGGCCTCTCACCGCTGCGGCCCCTCCCGCCGCGGAGCACAGGCTCCGGACGCGCAGGCTCAGCGGCCATGGCTCACGGGCCCAGCCGCCCCGCGGCACGTGGGATGCCCCCGGACCGGGGCACGAACCCGCGTCCCCTGCATCAGCAGGCGGACTCGCAACCACTGCGCCACCAGGGAAGCCCCATGGTTTTTTTAATAATCACTCTCGCTGCTGTATGAGTGGCAAAGCTGAAAGCAAGGGCATACATTGGAAACTATTATAATAGCCCAGGCAAGAGATGATAGAGACTTGGAGTAAGATGGTAGAGGTAGATGGAGTGAAAACTGTCACATTTTGGATATACTTAAAGGTAGAGCCAAGAGGGTTTACTTATGAATTGGTGTGGGATATGAAAAAAAAAAAAGAGAAGAATCACGGATGATTCAGGGTTTGAGACTTGAGCACTAGAAGAATGAAGTTCAGCAGAAAATATACGTATGGCAGGAGCAAGAGAAGTGTTTCTTTACTTTCTTTACTATTAGTGGAAATTTTGGCTTCTTAGAAGACTTATCACATCAATTGAAGGAGAACCTAGTAGGAAAAGGAAATAATCTGACAAGAGAGAGCACTGTCCAGAAAAACTGAGGGCCATTCCCAACAGAGCAGCCTGCAAGAGATGAGCAGGACATTTGTGCGAGACAGAGACACTTGTGGGCCATCTTCACGTGGCCTATAGACAACAGACCCGTCAGCACTGAGCATCCTCAGATTCCGGTCAGAGTTGGAGATAAGGAAAATGGATGACACCATATAATAATATGCAATGGAACTTAGGAATTATGATAAAACATCCCCAGGGATCCTTCAGAAATAACTATAGGAAATTTTGCAGTAAGCTGGAGGTTCTGCAATAGCGGATGTGAAGAAGAGCCATCAAACAAAGGTTAAATTTAGTTTAACATTTATTTCATTTAAATAGAGTATGGCTAATCTAGGATTTCTTACGTGTTTCTTTGGTTTTAGAGATTTTTATAAGCAAGAAATGAGAGATTGCTTTCATGCTGCCATTTTTCGCTAGTGGAATGTTTTGCAATTATTTTTCTATATCATATAGAAAACAAAAATTCTAAAGTGGGGCTTCCCTGGTGGCGCAGTGGTTGAGAGTCCGCCTGCCGATGCAGGGGACGTGGGTTCGTGCCCCGGTCTGGGAGGATCCCACATGCCGCGGAGCGGCTGGGCCCGTGAGCCATGGCCGCTGAGCCTGCGCGTCCGGAGCCTGTGCTCCTCAACGGGAGAGGCCACAACAGTGAGAGGCCCGCGTACCGAAAAAAAAAAAAAAAAAAAAAAAATTCTAAAGTGGCATAAAATGTCATTTAAAATGCCTAAAATCTTTCTTTCCATGTGATTTTATCAATAAAAGATATCTACAACTATCAATACATTTTCAACACTAAAAGAAACAAATCGGATTTATATGTGATGTTACTTATTTTGATATTTCTTATGTATGCTATTTGTGATCTTCTAGAATCAGATGTATAAAGATAGTTTACCAACAGCTTCATTTGAGATAGGTATGTTCTAAGATATATTACATCTTTATGTGGACAGGTTACACAGTGCATGCTGCAGCTGATATTTTAAATTACTACAAATATAGTGAAAGAGATATGAGGCTTTTCATATCATATCTAGGAATATAAACACCTCTTTTCTAAATATAGAATAACAACTCAGTAAGAGCTGATCATTATTTATGTAATAGAAAAGATGCATTTGGCTTTTGTGATACACACAGCTATTTTTCTCAATTATTCTTGCCGTTTCACTCACCATACCAAGAACTACCTCAGCGATAAGAAACAATGACCATTTTCTTCCAGGAACAGAGTGAGAATTATTTTCTTTCATGATGCGATTTTTCTTTCACAGTTCTGAAAGCCTTGCTGGTGTTGAGGAGTTATTTCTTAAAATCCTCTTCACACCAAAGATAGAGTAAAAAAGAGAGAGAAACCATCAATATAGTGCTATTTTCATATTTTAATGGGGCACTGAAGAGAAATTAAGATCCAAATGTTTAGGAACAGTTTTAAGATCATAATTGATGGAGTCCCAAATAGAAGACTGAGTTTCTGGCTTAATTCACTTTGATGGAAAAAGTGAACCCTATGAGTTAGGTGGGGAGTACAGATCTATTACAAAGCTTTGCTTTTTAGAGCAAACTTATGACAATTAGGAACAATTAGGAACCAAAGTATATTAAAAAACACTGCTTATGTGTTTATCCTGGATCATATGCTGGTGAGCTTGTCATTGTGAAAAGGAATATAAGGAACTATTTCTACAAAATCTCTAATTAACCCAGGGGACTTTCCACAGAATTTATAGCCTAAGAAGGATTCTAAATGGATTTAAAACATAGGCAAATAGAGCTGTTGCATTTTCATGAATAACTCTCAAGGGATACAATTGACATGAAATAAGAATATCACTTCTCCTTTCCAAATACCAGCACCACTTCCAAGATGTAGGGAGAATTTCAGTGGGATACAAGAAGATTCCTTGAGTGCAACTTGGAACATAAACTCCATTATAGTAGGGAGTCTATTGGTCTTATTCATCACTATATCTTTAGCAGCTGCCACAGTGTCTGGTCTATAATAGGAGCTCAATAAATATATTCAATACATGATTGAGCCTGTTCAGGAAACCATACATATTAGATGTATGATAACTATGAGTTGCTATGATGTATGTATTCCCTGACGTGTGGGAGTGAGCCAAAAGGAAAGATTATCTGCAAGTGTTGGAGTAACTCTCTTCAGGGCCAATTAAAGAACTTCCTATGGTCTTCCCTGGTGGTGCAGTGGTTAAGAAGCCACCTGCCCATGCAGAGGACACAGGTTTGAGCCCTGGTCCAGGAAGATCCCATATGCCAGAGCAACTAAGCCCGTGTGCCACAACTACTGAGCCTGTGCTCTAGAGCCCGTGAGCCACAACTACTGAAGCCCACACACCTAGAGCCTGTGCTCCACAACAAGAGAAGCCACTGCAATGAGAAGCAACGCGCGCCGCAATGAAGAGTAGCCCCCACTCGCGACAACTAGAGAAAGCCCGCACACAGCAATGAAGACCCAATGCAGGCCAAAATAAATAAATAAAGTTATTTTTTAAAAAAACTTCCTATGATCTCATTTGAAAGGTTAAATTAATTACAGGAAACGCTATCTACAGGTTAAATCTTTGAGCCTGTATCATGCACTGTTGGTGTCCCACCCATATCCCCTTGAGCTTTCACCAGTATAGTCCCCTCTACTCTCCAGCTACCAGCATCTTTATCTCTTTGTCAGAGGGCTCATCTGGCTGACCATATCAGGGCTAGCTTCTTGGGGGTATGACCAATGCTGTCTTACAGGTTCCTGTACTCAGAAGGGGGCCTCATGAGTGGGGTTTAATTCTCTGCTGTTGCTATATTGAAATTCTTAGTAGGTTTATCTTTAACTGTGTTCTATAAGTGAAGTCCATTGGGACAGTAGAACAGGTACAGGGGTTTGGAGGCTCCACTCATATGCACTCCCTCTTCTTGTTGCTTCCTGCCTCTCCCCTGCGCTGACTCAGTGACTTCTGCCACCTTCTGCCTTTGGGCGAGGGTCTGGATACAAGTTGGGTGAAAGTCAGGGTCAGGCACATGCATACAAAACATCCCATGTGCCCAGTTGTAGGATGGATTGGGGGAGGGGCCAGGCAACTGCGAGCCTCTGCATTTGCCCTGTGAGTAGCCCTGTGCCAGAGCGATATATTAAATAAATAGCAAGCACACACACAAACTCACTCATATACACACATATGCATGCACACATGTACCATGTGAGGGTAGGCGGCCTTTTCCTGGCTTTTTGAGCAAGGAACTCCACATTCTCATTTTGCTCTGGACCATGCAAGTCCAATAGTTGATTCAGTGGAGCTCTCTCTGCCCACAGACATGGCAGACCAGCAATGCCAGAGAATGAATTTCTATCCCACCCTTTTCACTCCAGCCTTAACTAATGGCTGGCTGCTGGAATTGGTGGGAGAATTATGTGTTCTACAGTGGCTCCAGAGGTCTCAGCTCCTTTATTAGGATTCAACTCCTTTATTATATGGTAACTTGCTTAATAAAGTGCTCTTATTGGCCACCCTCCCTTCTCTATTGTCCTTCCTCACTTCCACACTGGTGCTTCCTAAGATCATCTTCCAAATATACCACTTGGATTTAAATCCTTGAACATGTTTCTGGAGAAACCCAAAGTAAGAGATTCCCAAGCCAATATTTGAGACGTTTCTAATATCCTTGACTAACTGAAAAATAAATATCTCCAAAAGAGTGGGGTCCTTTCTCCCACAGATTTCTCTGTAATTCAGAGGCTTTGGGGTTTGTATTTTTGTATACCTTTTACTACTCAGGATGCATAACCATTTAATCATTTCTCCTTTGTTTACTTCCTCCTTCTCTGGTTTGAATGCAAAGGGTTCAAGTTTCCTAAGGGTTCCTCTGCATTCTATAATCCTATAAATCTCCTGTTTTCTTTCTGAAAGAAAAAGAAAAGTTGTTCTTTACTTATTACCACAAGAGACAATAATTTTCTGTGGATTTCTGAATTCTGCTATGGTGGTGTTTGATTTTGTTAAATATGACCCTCATATGACAAAAATTACACAATATATTTCTGGCCATTTGTTCTAGAAAACAAATATATTCAACTGAATCTGAAAATGTAATTTCAACATTACTTTCCAGATTTGGGGGAGAAATTGGAAATGGTGGAAAGGTGTAATAGGTATGGAATTTTTTTAAGACCAAAATATATTTTATATTTAACTTATTTCTGTTTTAAATATTTAAATTTTTATTTTCATACCATGAAACTTGGTTATTATTATTATTCTGCATCTTCAGGCACTGCTGCTTTCTGCTGACATGAAAACGAGAGTTTAGAGAAGGTGTTATCCGCGTATTGGTCAAACTTCGCATTTTGGGAATGCCCTAGAGAAGAAAATATGACGCGAATGCCTTAGAGAAAAAAATATGACGCTGAAACCTAGTAGTTAATTTCCACCTGCACCGTCTTCCCTCCAATGACTCATGGATTCTTAGCTAAAACTAGCTGCAATCATTGATTTTTTAAAAAGTTCCCCTCCCTTGCCATGTCTGGGACCTAACTGATGCAGAATGGATAAAACCAAACTAGGGCTGCTGAAGGAAATTCCAGATCATCTCCCAGCATAAGTACCTTATGCAGACCTCATCCTCTCTAGGAATAACACTGACTAACAAGCCCCTTGACTTTGAGCTATCTGCTCCACCTGTCTACAGTGATTCTTCAGTTCTAACTATCCTCTATACCTATTCACTTCCTTTTCCCAATTCCTTGTCCTGGTGAAAAGTTCATTCATTCATTCAAGTGTTCATTCTTTTAAGAAAAATTAATTGGTAACATACAGTGAGATTCAATGATCTGTAACTCAAGTACAGCTGTGGTCTGCGGAATGCCAGCATCATTATCATCTAGGAGTTTGTTAGAAATGCAAATTCCTCATCCCTACCATAGACCAATTGAGTCAGAATTCCTGCATCCAGGATCCATGCCCTAACTACCTGTCCAGGTGATTCATATGCACCCACAGTTTGAGAAGCATTGGTCTTTTTCTGGATTGGGACCCAATAATTGCAGTTCTAATAAGTTTTCAGGTGATGTTGCTACTGCTAGTCCAGGGACCACATTTTCAGAAGCACTGATCTAGAAGTTCAAGTTATTATTCCTGCTGCCTAACGAAAGCCTGAGTCTAAATCTCCTCAAATTATCGAGTTTTAACCTCTGCTTTGTCCAAACTAAATCCAAATTTACTGTGAATGTTTCAGTTCCTGCTTGCCAACTCATAGCTTTTTAAATGTGGTAGCAGTTTGAGACAGCTGCCCCTGTACCCTGTTAATGTTATTACTCTCATTATTTTTGTTTCACTTGCTTTATCTGAAAATCTCATGGTATGTTCAACTAGGCACAAACTTAAAATTAGACTCTCTGAGTTTAAACTATAGATTTACCATATTACCTGTCTAATTTTGAACAGTGACTTACCATTTCTGGAACCTATTTCATTATCTGCACAATGGAGATGAAATGGATTGGAAGAGATTATGTAATTGAAAGAAGCTAGCAAAAGGTCTGGTATATAGTAGGTGCTCAATAAATGTTATTAAAATTTTTATATCACAGCACTCTTCTTCTCTAATACCATCTAACACCAGGTAATGACATGAGATATATTAAAAATCATTCAATTTTTTAATCTTTTTTATGTCTTCAGAGTGCATTTAGTTTCACTTAAAAATTGATTCAACTTTATTGTCTATATTTTATTCCTCTTTCATTTTGGTGACCTCTAGGAAGTGTAAAAATGCTAATTTTCCTTTGATTTTTAGAATTACCTAGAGTTTTAAAAGTAAAGCAGGCTATAATAGAATGTTATGTGTATAATAGAATGTGGTAGTTCTAATGTTCAGTTTCCTATATTTCCTTGTCATTTGATGTCAGATAAAAGTCATAGCTAAATGTACCCTAAAATTTCTCATTAGAAAAAAATAGCTTCAACATTGATGAAGCCTTTCATCCAAGCACCTGAAATCCCTTTATAGGCATTAGCTAATTAAGCTTTAAAACACCTCCATCAGGAGAGTAAGAATTAGAACACATGGACTAGAACCACATAGGCTAGTTAAGAAATAGGGGCTCATACTAGATCTATCAGAGTAAACTGCAAAGATTACAGCACAGTCTGTTCATTTCCATCATTTTAATGACTGATGTGGAACTCCAACTTTAAAATGGTTTTTAAAATCCTATTTCCATAAAAGTAATGCATGCATATGCTTACAAAAATCAAGTAGGATTGAAAGGGTTATAAGAAATATCAACAATTTCTTTCTCCGTATCTCCCCAACCCTATTCCCTAGAGGCAACCTCTCTTTAACTACTAGTTTCTGTATTTATAAATAGTATGTTTATATTGCTATTCCTGATTTACCAATGTCAGATACTATTTATGCCATTCTATGATAGATGAGGATTTAGCTATCACAGCACAACCACCACCACCCCTCCTCCATTCCTCCCACTAGTCATGTCACTTTTAATTAAATAACCTAACCGTGTTGAGAGTATTTTGAGTATATATAAATGTTCACTGCAGGGCTTCCCTGGTGGCGCAGTGGTTGAGAGTCCACCTGCCGATGCAGGGGACACGGGTTCGTGCCCCGGCTGGGAGGATCCCACATGCCACGGAGCGGCTGGGCCCGTGAGCCATGGCCGCTGAGCCTGCGCGTCCGGAGCCTGTGCTCCGCAACGGGAGAGGCCGCAACAGTGAGAGGCCCGCGTACCGCAAAAAAAAAAAAAAATGTTCACTGCAGAGTCAAGTAATTGTACTATCAGTCAAACAGTTGCACTATAGTTATATTTTCTGTCTTACTCACCTTTTAAGTTTTGTTCCTGGAATTCCTAATTATTTTACTTTGTTCTTGCAGGTTCTTACAGCCATTCTTTTTTTTTTTTTTTTTTCTGAAGTCCCATCATATCAGGTGTTTATCAAATGAGTTTCCCCTCTCTCTCCCATTCTGACCACAGCAAGTTTCCATCTCAACTTTCTGCCTCCTTTGGGGCTGCTGCTCTCTAGACCTGCTGCATTGCTATCCTGGGATGATCCTTGACTACTCTCCTGGGTTGCAGCCCCTGTTTCATACCTTTCTATTTCCTAGTTTATTCCCTATATTGCTGGAGGCAAATTTTCTGAGTCTCTGCTGACTGAAAATATTTTTCTTCTACTTTCTACCCCACACTTGATAGATATTTTATCTAGGTATAGAATTCTAGGTAGAAAATCATTTTCCATCAGAATTTTGAAGGGATTTATTTGTTGTCTTATAAATAAAATAAATGACTTACTATGAATAAATGCAAAGGTAATCGATTAACTATACCAAGGCCTAGGTTGGTATATATATATATATATATATATATATATATATATATATATATACACACACACACACACACACACACACACACACACATATATATGAACCAAAGAAAAATATAGATTGCATGGTAACAACATTTGGGTTTAAGGCAGGACTGGCTACATAATTTGAGGAGCCCAATGCAAAATGAAATTGTGAGGCCCTTTGTTAATAAATTAAAAATTTCAAAGCAACAAAGGTAGAGCATTAAACCAAGCATGAGGGCTTTCTAAATGCAGAGTCCTATACAGTTGCATAGTAGCACACCTGTGAACCTGGCCCCAGTTTAAGATCTGGCTTTATAGACCATTTTCTTAATCTCCAATCCCTCACTTAATTTCATGGAGCCTTATAGTGCCATTTATAAAACAGGAATAATAATATCTGTCCTTCCAACCATCTAGGGTTGTGGGGAAGTTATGCATAACATGGTAAAAACAATGTGTGTGTAAGTACTATGTAAATCACAGCAGTGTAAAGAAGAGTAGGTATATGTGGAATATTTTCTTATATCATTGATAAAAAGTGTTAGGTTGGGGTGTGCTTCACTGTGTCCTCATTTATGCATGGATAACTGATGTGCAGAAATTCACAGCTGCAAATATATATTTTAGAGCCAATCCAACACTAGAGTTTTGTACCAGAGAAGCTACAACTCATTGTTGATGATCACATCATTATCTGAAACTCTAAAATAATGGACTTTTAGTTGAAACTTTCTATTAATTTCACCTTACAGATAGCACTTTAGAGTCAGCACTTAAATCTGTCTTAAGTTGTGAAACATGGGTGGTAACTGAGAGTGTGGTTTATTATTATTCTACCCTGTGTTTTACCTGGTGTCCCTATTAAAACTATGGGCCTTTACCCAATTTCAAGCTATATTCATTGGTAAGTGCATACAGATGCTTGTTTGGGTGTTTGAATCCTAGATTAGTTACTAATTGGCATCCATAGTTTTATCATAACCCAGGCACATCCATTCATTTACATATTGTCTGGGGCTGCCTTTACACTCCAACAGCCATTGAGTAGTTGCAACAGAGACCTTATGGCCTGCAAAGCCTAAAATATGTATTATATAGATCTGAAAAGTCTGCTGACCCCCCTTAGACCATCAGTCCTGACTTCTCAACACATCACCACAACCCAATGAAACTGTCCTAGCACCCTCACATTGTTGCCCCTCTATCTGGAATCAGATCACCCTGCAGTACCTAGCACTCTACTAGTCAAACTATCCTGTCTCCCCAGCTCCTAATCCCTCCCCCATCTCCCGATATCTGCTGCTGCTCTGGTGGCTCTGACCTCAGCTTCTTGTTAAACCACAACTCACACTTAACCTCTGACATAACATCTGCTCCTGACAATCAGAAAGAAGAGAACTGCAAATCCCATTCAGGTGCAACACCCCACCTCAGCAGCTAATCTAGTAAGAATTTTCAAGGTTTTCTGGATGCAATTTTGGAAAATTTGGTGCATTTCTTCACAGTGTATATTTTTCACTCCTATCCACTCTGAATATTAAACATCTACTTTATACCTAGCACTCTGCTGTCTAAGAGAGAAAGGGTTACAAGATGGAGAGAAAGCTGATTTAGGCAAGAGGGAAGGGACAAAGGAGGGTGGATGAGAGAAAACAATCAAGAAAATGATCCAGTTTAGTGATAGACGGTAAGACACAGGGTGATTGACTGACTGACTGACTAAATATATTAATAGATAAATAAATGGGGGATTAATGAGAGTGATTGCAAAAGATTTTGCTGAGAAGATAGGATCTGAGCTAGCTAGGCCTTAAAGGATGGTGTGGATTTGGAGAGTGCATATAAGGAGAGAGTAGACAAAATAAATAGGTAGGTGAAATGAGTTCTGTGTCTGAACACCTGCCACCAGGGGTCACAAATTGTGGAGCTGACTCCCTTCCCCTCTCCTACCCTCTATCACCACTGACCAAGTCCCTGTAGCAATAAACTGCAAAAAGGTACTTCTAATGAGTAAACTAGAAAATGGTGACTCTCTGGCTGCCTCCAGCGAGGCAGGCAGGCCTGAAGGGCACAAACTTGGGCAGACAGGGATGACTTTGTCTCCATTTGCACCCCCAGGACCAGACACTATCATGCACACAGTACTACTTGACCAATAATACATTGCAGACCAGAAAAGGGTGGATCCCTAGCTGCATCTTTTCTTTAGACATACTTTGTTGGAATCTTCCAGTGTGTTAAAACGACTTAAATTAATATCTGACAATATGCTCTGTTTGTGAGACCATGGCTAAACAGTTATTCTCATACATTGCTGGTGAGACAGCAAAAATCACACAATCCCCACAGAGAGGAATTTGACTAATTCTACTGCAGTTACTTATGCATTTACCCTGACACAGCAATTCCAATTCTAGGCATCTGTTGTAAAGATATACTGGCAAAAATACAAAATGACTTGTGTCTAAGGCTATACTTTAAGAATATACTTTAGAATAGCAGTAAACTGGAAAAAAACAAAACTTCTATTAATAGTAGAGTGGCTGAATAAACAAGGGTTGGCAAACATTTTCTATAAAAGGCCAAATAGTAAATAGCTTAGGCTTTGTAGGCATATGGTCTCTATTGCAATACTCAACTCTGCCATCACAGTACAAAAGCAGCTACAGAGGATAAACGAATGAGTGTCTATGTTTCAATAAAACTTTGTGACACTGAAATTTGACTTTTGTATAACTTTTATGCCACATAATATTATTCTTCATTTGAATTTGTTTTCAGCCACTTAAAAACATGAAACTCATTCTAGGCTTGAAGTCCATACAAAAACAGGCAGGGACTTCACTGGTGGCACAGTGGTTAAGAATCTGCCTGCCAATGCAGGCTACAGGGGTTCCATCCCTGGTCCGGGAAGATTCCACATGCCTCAGAGCAACTAAGCCCGTGAGCCATAACTACTGAGTATGCGCTCTAGAGCCCGCGAGCCACAGCTACTGAGCCTGTGTGTTGCAACTACTGAAGACAGCGCACCTAGAGCCCATGCTCGGCAACAAGAGAAGCCACTGCAATGAGAAGCCCGCGAACTGCAATGAAGAGTAGCCCCTGCTCGCCGCAAATAGAGAAAGCCGGCGCACAGCAACAAAGCCCCAACACAGCCAAAAAAAATCACACAAAAAAACAGATGGCAGGCTAGATTTGGCCCTCAGACTGTAGGTTGTCAATACCTAGAAAAACTATAGTATATAACAATGTTATCTTATATAGTTACATAAAGAAATAAGGAAGATATCTATATACTGATATGGATCCAAACTGTGTTAAGTGAAAAAAACAAGGGGTAGACCAGTGTTTATAGTATGCTATTGTTTATGTAAGAAACTGAAAGACATATGAGTACATATGTATAATGTTTTTTTCAAAAAGAAATGATGGAAAGATAAACCAAACACTAAATAGTTACAAGGGGAGGGGCCGAACAGGGTGATGTGAACAGAAATGGGAGCAAGACTTCTGTGAATATAACTTACATTGTTTGGACTTTGAAATATAGTTTAGACATAATTGACAAACAAAATGAAGTCACAAAGAAAAAAATTGATTTAGTTATCCACATTTTAAAATGGAGATATTTTACAAAGAATCTACATTTCCTTTCTCTTGAAATATTGAAAGATCTGTCTGGCATCACTGAGTCTACCTTCCCACATGGCAGCCCTCCAGAGGAAGCCACGTTTTAGCAACTTCCTTTTCAGTAAGACATATATTCTGTGTAGGTGTTTAAATTTGCAACTTCTGCCCCAGGAGGAGCAAATGAATTAATACTTGATGCTTAGTATGGTGCTAACAGAAAACTATTCAGTATTTTGAGCATAAGCATGAAATGATAGAAGTAGTATTTCAGGGAGATTAACCTGTCCGTGTCATGTGTAATGATTAGGAGTTGGGGAGAGCCTGATTCCAGGCGACAGAGACAAGTTTCCGAAGGGACTGTCCATGAGGCCTGCCCCACTCTCAGACGTACTTAACGCTGCCCTGGACATGGATCCCACAGGCCTGCGGCATCAGATACGTCGCTACCATTCAGGTGAAGCTCGGCCTGAAATTCTGGACCCCGAGGGCCTGCTGAAGCCAGTGGCTTGACCACCTCCTCCGCAGGAGTCCCGGCCGAGCTTGGGAAGGGGCCACTCTGCTGGGACTGGGGAGCCGGTGTGCCCGCCATCCAGGCCATGCTTGTTAGTACTTGTGGGCGGCCACGTGGCTCCGGGCCGGGCAATGCGCTGTGGCCAAGTTGGGGCACTGGAGTGACCACCCTCAGGCATCCAGACGGTCAGGAAGGGGCCCCCACCCATGCCTCACCTTTCCCCATCCTGCACCCAGTGCTTTGCGGAGATGAGAGCTGGGGTGGGAGGCAGGCTCAGGGTGGGGGACTGAGCCTGCGGCTGTGAAGCTGCCAGGGCATCGCCGCGCCCTTGCCTTCTGAGGCCACGCCCACTGCGCCGAAACCACAGCTCGAGCACTGGAGGTGCCTGGGAGTCGCGCGTCCCTCTGCAGAGCCGGAAAACAGTCACTGTGCAGGGAGCAGCCTCAGAAAACCTCCACAAGGTTCTTCAAGCCTGATGGCCGCCCACTGCTCCTCTGCCAGGCTCGGGGTCAGATCTTGAACTCAGGCCACGGGGTGTGGATGGAATTTTATTTTAATGAAAAGACCAGTGGTCTGTCTCTAGCCGGTGGCGCGAGAGCAACACCAAGGTGAGATAAAAACCAGCTTTGCTTAAAAAAAAAAAATTGCCTAAGCTCTCTAGGTATAGGTCCTGGACTTGAATCCATTTCTCCTGTCCTGTACAGCATCCTTCCTCTCACAGCACGTTAACTTAGGTCAATTGATTCAGTTCTGTGCATCCTTGCCCTGTGTCAACAAAAAAGCAAATATGTTAAAATGGGATGATTTCTATAGTCCCTTCCAGATCTAAGATTCTATCAGCCAGGGAACTGTGCTTCCATGTGTGGGAGTGGGTCTGGGGAAGAGGTAGTAGTATTTGGTTCCAATTCTCCCCACACCCCTTTCCTTTAACTGTAAAGCAAACAACGAAGTAGAATACATTTGATCTGGCATGCCTATAGAAATTAGACTGTAGCTGGTCCCCAAAATGACTGCTAGGGTCACCTTGTATGTCACTGCAGACACTGGGAAGGCTCTCATGATGTCTCATCTTTTGCGAGTAGACTAGCCTACCACCCTTCACCTTACACCCAACTACTTCCTTAGGAGAAGGGTTTTTAGTTAACAAAATACATACACTGGCATAAATACTCAATCTTGAAGCTCTGCTTGTTTCCAGAGCATTCAAGCTGTTAGTAGCAGTTGGAGCCATCATTCCTACTTCATGTGAGTATAGTTTTAGACAATTCCCTTTGTACAAATTAAATAGCATCTTTATGGATGTCTTATTTCTCTCATTGGGGATAATTAGATCACATTTTCCTTTCAGCCTGGGAGAAAGATCCTGGAGATGCTTTAGAAAAATTGGTAAGTCACTCTTTCTTTTGTATTTCCTCAACTCCATAGCTTATATTCCCCCTCATATAAGGAAGGCTCCTTTTCAATATATTCCCCAATTTTGAGAAAGACAAACTGCCAGGAGCTGAATTGCTGTCCTGTGGCCAACAGGCAATTCCTGGCTTCTAACCTCTGGCTCTAACTCCTCTGTGTACCTCTTTGAACTGTGAAGATTAGTGACATAGTGGATCACTGTGGGCTGTCCTGCCTTATGAGAAGACCTTTGGGTACATGTACTTTCCTCTTTATTCCCTGAGCCAATGACTACATAGAGCAGGAATTCTTAAGATCAAAGACATGCCTCAAACATCAAGTATTATAATCTTTGTAGAGTGTAACAGGAAATCCAGTATCCTAGGGACAAAATAAAATGGGAGGTACAATCCTTGAATATCTAGAACTCATTTGTTAAACAGGATCCCAATCATGGTTAACGTATCTGAGGTAGTTTATCTTAAACCTAAGAGAGTAACTCAGAGTATGGTTTATACAATTAGAAATCACATTTGCAAAAATATTACTAATTCTACTTACTCCACATGTTCAATATACATGTGCACACATGCATACACTCTAAGAGAAAAAAACTACTCCTTCAAATACACTTTTTAAAAAAATATTTCAAGGTAATAACCACAGCTATCAGGACAGGCTACTTGGGAAACTCAAAAGCATCAATCAGTTTCATAGTTAGCATCACCACCTTTCTCTGGGGACCACTTTGTATGAGGTAGAACGTGCCCCTGTTCTCACCAGGGCAGACAAAGGGAGCTGAATAGAGAGGATGAGAGCAAGCCAGCCTGTTCTCCATGGAAGAGGAGGGAGAGGAGAATTAGTCAGCACTCACTCTTCCACCTGCTTCCCAGATGCCTCTTAAGATTGTTTTTGCATTATGTGTCTTTTCCTTCTAAACTTGGACTGTTTGCATAGATCAGCAAAAAGATATCTCTAACCTTGCCACAAACACTGGATAATTAAGTTGGATTTTCAAGAACTCCTTGACACCACTTTCTCTGGACCAGATTTTCAGGTTTGGGATCTGAAACTTCCCTTTTTAATTTTTTTTTTTTTTTTTTTTCCTAATCTTTTGGCGATGCAGCGCAGCATGTGGGATCTTAGTTCCCCCACCAGATATTGACATTGGAAGCGCAGAGGCTCAACCACTGGACCGCCAGGGAAGTCCCTGAAACTTTGCTTTTTAAATTGCTCTTTTCCTCTTTTTCCCTTCTCTCTCTACCATTTTTCTACCTCCCAATTTATTAAAGAGGGAAATATGTGAATAAATACAGAATATATTCACTAAAAGCATTATCTGTTCTTTGCTTTTTTTTTTTGGTGGTACGCGGGCCTCTCACTGCTGTGGCATCTCCAGTTGCGGAGCACATGCTCCGGACACGCAGGCTCAGCGGCCATGGCTCACGGGCCCAGCCGCTCCACGGCATGTGGGATCTTCCCGGACCAGGGCACGAACCTGTGTCCCCTGCATCGGCAGGCGGACTCTCAACCACTGCGCCACCAGGGAAGCCCTGTTCTTTGCTTTTATTCATTTGTTCATTTAACAAATATTCTTTGAATGCATCTATATATCAGCTAAGTGCTGGGTATGTATGTAGTAGTCAACCAAATAGACAAGGTCATAATGAAGCTTATACTCTTATAACATTAAATCAAATAAATATTTGCTATGTAAAGAAATAACCAGGGGCAAATAATTTAGGATGGAGGGTCAGAGAAGGCTTCTCTGAGGGAGTAACACATATGAACATCATATGAACAGTAACATCATATGAAACATGAAAAATATTTGATGATGATTCTAGATATTCTGGACAAATTATTCTCCTAATTCTTATGATATTAAAAAATATCCCTGAGCATGTCTACATATTTGCAAAATAAATGTCATGGAAAGTTGTGAATATTTATTTGTAATTAGTGGTCTATTCATCTTTCTAGAATTTAAACCGGTTTTATCCAGCAAACTTGCATTTTTCTAGTATTATGAGAGAAGAGCCCAGATAAAAATAGTTCTTTATTTGATGTCAGTGGGGCTTACTAAATAGAGTAGTAAAGGTAAAAGCAGTGAACCAGATGTACTTAGATGTGTAAGGAAAGAATTTAAAATCTCAATATGAATGAGAGAGGGAATCTGCTTAATACTATAAACAGACTCAAACCCTTCTCTGATTACACCTTTGCAAGCAATTGTGATGGAAAGAACATACAAACATGAAGGAGGAGTTTTTCTAGACACTCTCTTGGCTAAACTTTAGAACTTTGTTATAAATCCATGAAATACAGTCTGCCTCAAAGTAGGCCCACAATTGGACCCACCTTCAATGAAATTACTGAATTAACAAGATAATACATTTATAACTTGCTTTCTCATTTATAAAATGGTTAATTAACATACCACCTGATTCTCAAAACAGATCTTTGAAGAAAGTATTATTATCCCCATTTTAAAGAAGAAACAGAAGTTAGGTGATATGCATATAGTGAATTAGTGAGTGGGGAAAATGAGCTTCAAAACTTGATTTTTCTGACACCAAAGCCTGTGGCCTTGGTGCTGAATCACACGGCTAAGCCTTACTGTAAATCAGAGAGTCTCTGACTCTGTCCCGAGAGGAGTGACAGACAGATTTCATACAGTAAAATGGCAGTTGGACAATCATACTTTCTGCCATGTCACTTCATGGAGAGCAAGGTGTCACAACCTCATCTCATCCTAGTTTTCTTTAGAGACCCATTAAAGGATCTTGCATTCAAAAGCAAAGGGGCAGATATATCTTCACTGTTAACATGATTCTGAGGCACTTGTGACTGGCTCCTGCAGAAGCAAACTTGGCTCAAATGAGATCCACACCTGAGACTCATAGATTCATTTCTGCCATGAGTGTCTTTTGGAAAGAAGAATGCAAAAGAAAGAGGACAGAGGTCTCTGAGTAGAGTGAGAACTTGCAAGCATGCTGAGAACTTTTCCTCCCAGAACAGTATTTAGTGGAAAGTGTTCTTCACAAGCCTGAAGAGACCTAAAATCCTAAAAAGAGGTAGGTGTGTCCCAATAATTTCAATATTTAAAGAAAAGCAAGTTCCTGCCTTCAAGCAAGATGATAATAATTACAGTAATAGTAATATAATAATAGCGATGTGGAAAATAGGACACTTTTACTTATTTTGTCTCCATTATTCTGAAGTAATTCCACTTTAGGCAACTTAAGCATCCTTGAATTATTTTTCATCCCGGAGTATTTACGTAGAATATAGCCAATTTCTAATTTTATGAAAAATGATTTTTTAAAATCACAATAGCTATGCTTTACTGGCGTTGCTGGTTGACCAACCCTACAATCATTTCTAAAAGTGATTCTTACAGAAGGCTAAAAGGCCCATCCCAAGAGTATATATTATACATGACCCAGTCCTAGCCAAAGAAACATGAGGAAGTTCTCTTGGAAGGTTTTTGCGAGGAGTTTCAGTATACTGTTGAAGAGATGTTGAGGCTCACTTTTTTAACAGGTTAATATGTCAAAAATAGCTAATGCACACAGTTTTTCTGCTCTTAACTGTTCAATAGTTACAAATCATCATGATTCAGGATATAGTTATACTACTAATTTTGGCTTAAATGGTGGTAGAATAAAGATTTGGTTTAGTATACTACTCCTTTTTAAGTTCCTTTTAAAAACCTCTCAAAACAGATTCATATTATATTGGATTTAACATGAGTAATAAATAAGTAAAAAAGAGTTTACACTAAGTTGACAACTTGTTTAGAGTTTTTTATAGATGGAGCTTAACACAGTCAGAAACTCACAAAATTTCTGAGAACCGAAGAAAATCAAATAGAATTTGTGCTGCTTCTGTGTAAGCAAGTCCTTGTAAATTTGTTCTTGTCTCTGTTTGACAGATGATGGCAAATAGTAAAATGGTACTTATCCCTACTGGGGTGGCATTTCCAGACAGCTTAATTACCCATTCTTTTTTTAAAAAAATATTTAATTTATTTATTTGGTTGCACTGGGTCTTAGTTGCAGCAGGCAGCCTCCTTAGTTGCAGCATGTGGGCTCCTTAGTTGCGGCAGGCAGGCTCCTTAGTTACAGCATGCATGTGGGATCTAGTTCCCTGACCAGGGATGGAACCCAGGCCCCCCACCCCCCACCCCCGCATTGGGAGCACAGAGTCTTATCCACTGCATCAGCAAGGAAGTCCCCTAATTACCCATTCTTAGGGCGTCCTCCAACTCACAGAGATCATCTCCTCCTACTGAAACAGGAGGGAAGTGGGCAGGGCACAACCTTTAAAAGAATGACATAGCCCTTGAGGATCAGAACATAAACTGGTTAGAACTACTAGGCCCAAGATGGCGGAAGTTTCCAGTAGTCCTTGAGCCTCATTATGTACTCACTGTAATACATTAGCATCTAAATGACACACCCACCAGCGCCATGACAGTTATGAGGCTGACCATAAAAGGACAAAAAGTAGGCAGTTGTCCAATTCCTGGAAATCCCTGCCCCTTCCCCAAAATAGCTGGAATAATCCTCCCACTCATTAGGCTCTGAAATCACCTAGTCCATAAAAACTGTCTCTATAAGAATCTCTTTTACCTGGATCCTTTCTATCTCTCTACCCTCTTATACTATTCTCCTATTCTGTATTAGTCAGAATACAGCCAGAAAAACAAAACCCAAGGATCATTATAGTGGTGAGATATTACCTGAAAATCAGGAAGCTGCTCTCTTCCCTGGTCTGGAGCCCACCAGTCTTCACTTCTCTTTGATATACTGGAGATATTATACCTGTTTCTACTGGAACTAAACAGGTACTTGTCTTTCTGTAGATGCTGCTAAAACCTTTACTGACTACTAGGGCCCAGAGCCTACTACCACTTCTGTTGCTGCTACCAGAGGCTCCATCAGAAGCAGAAAAAATGGCTTCTTCATTTCTGCTACTCTAAATGCCCTACCAATGCTGCATGGTATCAGAAATTAACAGGTAATGTGCTGAAAAAAGAGACTGCAAAATGTAGTTTTCTGGCTTCCAGCCCCTGTGATTTAGAGAACACAGAAGGTCAGGAATGGAGCCAAGAGCTACACACAAATAATTGGCACATGTGGGCTTTACACCAAACCGTTTCAAGACACACATACACATTCATATGGTTTTCATAAGGTTAATACCAATTTATTTTCTGGGTCTCAGCTTAAATAACAGTTCACCAATCAAGCTCTTTTTCACCCCACATATTGATTTGGGTCCCCTATTATAAACTCTCAGGCACCTTGTACTTTTCCTCACATTAAGAAAATTGTCACAAAAAAACTGCGTAATTTTTCATTTAATATCTGTGTCTCCTATTAAACCAAAAAATCCTTGAAAAAAAAAAGGACTGCTATGTCTTCTTTATTGATACCTCTCCATTGCATGGAGTACAGGTCATCCGAATAAATATTTACTGAATAAATGAAATATATCTTCTATCATAGCATTTGAAAGGGTAGTTTCTTCATTCATTGTCAATAATCCCTCTAGGATAAAATATTTAATAGTTCTGAAAGATTATTTTATCATTAGGCAAAGGGTCAGTTTCTCAGGGATTTCTCTCATGTTGTTATACATACAGAGTTTGGCAGAAATGACATTTTAGTTTCTCTAGGTGAGTTGTAATAGAAGTATGAATGCCTAGATCTTTTTCAGTAATGTAGTATATTTCACAGTAATTTAAGTAACCATGGAGATAGTTATGGAATTAGATTAAAAAAAGACAAATTAAGGAATTAAATAGATGGAATTTCTATGAAATGTACAAAAGACAGAGTAAAAAAAAAACAAAGAAAATTATAAAGCAGAAGAAGGGAGGGAAGAAAAAAAAAAGAAAATTATAAAGATTCCCCCTCCAATCTTGAGGTTCTAGCCATCTAGTTATAGAATCACATATAAGAACAACATCAAAATATCTATTTACCCAAATATTCACATACATTTTATACCAAAATAATATTTTCAAACACTGAATGGGAACAGCTTAGAATTAAAGTATTTGATCATGAAAGGGATAGAGCTGATTTTTCTTGACAAACTGGCTTGTAGCTTTCTAATTTAGTTCCATTCATTAGGTCAACACTTTTGTTTGGAGTTTTATTCCCATAACAGAAAGACTGTAGGGTACAAAAGGGCAGCGGAGTTATCAGCAGTCTGTTATCTTTAAAGCTGGATTCCTGATTCTGGAGCTGGATTTTAAGAATTCTAATACTCAAAGTGTTTGATCTTTTTCTAAGAGGTGAGTGGTATTTACACTCTTCCATCCTCAGCTGCTTAGAGTATAACAATCCATAGGTTCCATTTGTGGGGGAGGGAGGAGATGAGGTTACTGTCAACAAACTTTTAAATTATTGCTGTGGAGAGGAAAGGGTTACAAAACAAGTTAAACTGGAAGGTGATGATACAATTCATCTAGGAGAGCTTCAGTTTTTTTTTAAGGGAAATAAGCAACGTTATCCAATGACAATGCATAGGCTAAGGAAGGGGATGGAGGCCTGAGGATAAAGGAAAAACACTGGAGCAATCACTGTAAAGGTTTCAATAAGGATGGTTATAAGACTGTTGAACAGCTTTGAGAACTCAAGGGGAAGTTTGATACCATGAAATTTCAGGAATTGTATCTCGTGCCCTGTTGAGATTTTATCAAGCAACTCCTGATCTCTTGAAATGGAGCAGGACCCTCTGGGGCCCTCCTGAGTACAAATCCTTTCCCTTTTCCCCATTTCTTGTTTGTAGGAAATAGGCTGCATTCAGCCTCCTTGACCTTCCCTGAGCTCCAAAGAGCAGATTCATACAGTTGCTTATCAGGGAAGGGAGGGAATGCAGAAAGAAAGGAAGAGCAATCAAGAAACTATAGTACAGGAATGGCACAGGGTCCTGGTTCCTCCTCAAGGGATATACATAACATTTATCTTTGAGTTCTGCAGGAACTAAGGCCCCCACCAAGGTGCAGGACGGTAAGTTCAGCCTGAGCACAAGATTCCTGGAACACCGCCCTGTTACCTCACCACCACCCAATCAGAAGGAAGTGTGCACACAGTGGAAGATAATGAAGACTGTGACCTCCTCCCCAAATGATTCTCCCTTCAAAAACTTTCAGGGTCCAGCAGAATCTTCAGAGTTGGTTTTTAGACACAAGTCCACCTTCTCCCCCAGGATGCTAGGCTCCTCAATAAAGCAATCTTTCCTTTTCCAACCAACACTTGTCTTTTGAGTATTGGCTTTTGAGTGGTGAGCAGCACTTTGGTAACACAATGGCAGGAATGCTGAGTGTTGTTAGTGAGGGCTAGCGAAACAAAGGCTGGTGAGTGCATTATTGAGAAGTTTACCATGGAGTCCAGTCTGGATAGGAAGGCAGAAAAGCCAGAATGAGTGTAACGGATTTGGAGATAAGTGTTAGAAAACAAAACTTGGAAGACGAAGAGTAAATTCAATAATGATGGCAAACTGGTAGGAAAACAGTAAGCTAGTTTAGAAAAAGCTCTTCAGTGAGAAATTCCCACTGAGACCAGAGGTCCACAGGAGGTTGGAAAGTATTGATGTTGTCAAGGTCCTCAAGTAGTAGAATGTAAAAAGTGTACACAGAAATTCAAAAGAAGACAGGTTGTTAAATGATGTCTATAGAACAATGATCTAGAAGTAGATACACTCAGCCCTGTTCCAGGTAGCATGGGTTGAAGAAATAGGAAAAAAAGAGTTTTCTATAGAAGAGGATTCAAAGAATCTTAAACTTTAGAGAAAAATTCATGTTTTATTTAGTTCAAGAAGGTAGAAGTATTAAAAGTAAGGATATGGGGATGATAGTTCATGATGGAACAGGGGTCTGAAAGAGTCTCATGAAGAAAACAAACAGCTGGTCAGGAATGGAGTGGGCCTAGGGTGGTGTTAGGGAAAGCTAAGTAAGGTGGTTAGAAGTAATGCTGAGTTTTATGTTAAGGTCTTTGAGTGTTGGTCAGAAGAATTAAGGTAAGGTGATGGGGAATTGTATTAATGAAAGAAAACTTTTTCCTCCCTGCTCTACTCACACATCAAGTGTAGTGGTGGAGGAGGGGGGGTTCCCAGACAAAACAATTCTCCAACCTTCCAGACTAACTCCTGCAATTCAATTATGACACTAACTACCTGGTGTTAGCATAGCTAAAGATTAAGGACTCAGCCCCACAAGACGGCCTCCATTTCAGATGCTCATCACAAGTTCCAGGTTGTCAACTGTACTTCTGACCAATCAGCTATAAATTGAGCATTTCCATGACCCTCTCCTGGGGTTCAATAATTTTTTTTTTTTTTTTTTTTTTTTTTTTGGGTTCAATAATTTGCTAGAAGGGCTCTCAGAACTCAGAAGAAACACTTAATAGAATTTACTACTTTATTATTAAGGATACAACTCAGAAATAGCCAAATGGAAAAGTTGCATAGGGCAAGATCTGTGGGAAGGGGGACAGAACTTCCACGCTGTCTCTGAGTACATTACCCTCCCAGCACCTTCACATGTTCACCAACATGGAAGCTCTCAGAGTTTAGAGTTTTTAACAGAAGTTTCATTAATTTTGTTACCGAGGCCAAGCTCGCTCTGCTTGCCACACAACAGGCCAATAAATCAGGAGATGAGGTGTTGAGGCAAGGAATAGCGACTTTATTCAGAAAGGCAGTCATCTGAGAAGATACAGGACTAATGTCCTTGAGTACCATCTTATCAGGGTCTGGATGCCAGTTTCTTTTACAGAACAGAGATGGGGAGGAGGTGAGGAAGTAAAGTAAAAAGGCCATATGTCTTGCAAAACATCTCCTGGTTTGGCCAGCCTCGGGGAGGGGATGAGTTAATTTCTTCTTTCTTGCAGCCATTCACAGGTGGGCAGGGTCAGAATGTTTCCCTGTGAGCTAAAAAGGGCACTTTAGTTTAACATTTAGGCAGAGGGCCAGGGTTCCCCGAGGGAGGCCATTATGTATGCTTATAGCTATAGACAGCACCCCTTTAGTGATTATAGTAACAAAAAGCAACGGAGAGCAAAGGTTAAAGTAAGAGAAACAGATCCAACTTGGAGTCAGATTTTGTTTTTTCCTGTTACAAGTTGACATAATTGATTAAATCATTGGCCATTGATGATTAAGTCAGTCTCCAGCTTCTCTCCCCATCCAGGAGGTTGAGAGTGGGGTGGGACTGAAACTTCCAACCCTCTAATCACTGGGTTGGTTTCTCTGGCGACCAGCCAAAATCCCCAAGTCACCTCATTAGCATAAGCACACAAATGGTTGAAAGGGGCTTATTATAAATAACAAAAAGCACTCCTCTCACCCATGTCATTCAGGAAATTCCAAGCATTACAGGACCTCTGTGCCAGGAACTGGAGAGAAGAAGATCAAATGTGTATTTCTCATTATGTCACAATTAGTTTTCTACTATTGCTGTAACAAATTACCACAGACTCAATGGTTTACAACAACACAAATTCATTATCTTTCAGTTCTCTACATCAGGAGTAGAGCACAGGTCTGGCTAAAATTGAAGCATGAGCTTCCTTTCTGGAGGCTCTAGGGGAGAATCCATGTCTTTATCTTTTCCATCTTCCAAGCACTGCCAAATGCTTTGTCTTATCGTCCCTTTCCTCTATCTATAAAGCCAGTAACTTTGTAACTCTCTGACCATTTTTGCCCACTATGCAGCAAAGCTAATCTACTAACACCTGGTTGTGGTGAAGGAAAGTACAGGCTTTACTGCAGGGCACCAAGTAAGAAGAATGGGCAACTCATACAACTCAACTCTTTTCCCTCCCTTCCATTCAATAATTATTTATTGATTAATGATAATATAAAAGAAATGGTACTGGATATTTCAGAAACCTGAGACACATCCATAAGAATCAAAGGAATAATATAAAGTGGAAGTAAATTATAAAATTTGCCCAATAATTTTTAAAAACTCAGTTATGTTATTTCAACCTTTGCCATTTGATCTTCCCCCACCCATTTTCTTCTCCATTTTCTGTCTTCTTTTAATATCCCTCTGCTTCTACCCATATTTTCATTACTTTTTTTGAGTGTTTCTCTTTCCATCCCTTTTCATCCTCTTACTCATGTGTCTTTTGCCTCCTGTTTCCCTCGGTTTCCTGTGTTACTATCTTTTAGCACATATTCAAACCACTGTTGGAAAAAACTATTTTGTTCTAAAATACTAAAATTCCCCTGAATTCATTTTCTCCTTTCCATCCACTATATCACTGCTCAAGTTCACACTTTCATTCTCTCTTCTCCCTATAACTTCCTTGTTAAATTTCTGCTTCTAACTCTCCTAAATCCCCTGACAGTCCATCCATCCTCACCTTTACACTGTTCTCTGACTTTTCTAGCAAACCTAATCTTGTCATTCCCCTACTCAAAGTTCTTCAGTTGTTCACATGACATACCAGATAAAATCCAAACTTCTTTATAAGGTTTAAAAAAATTCCTTCCTACCTATCTAACTTCATTTTTACCTTTTCCCCTAATTTCCCTTTGCATGTTACCCTCTGGCAGCACAGAAATACTTGTGGTTTCATCATTCTCTGTCATGCCTCTGTAACCTTCCATCTGTCATTCTTATATCCCCTCAGCTGCTTTTATGCCATCCATATGGCAAACTCCTAGTCATTCTTTAAAACTGTTCAAATACTACTCAGCCATTAAAAAAGAATGAAATCTTGCCATTTGTGACAAAATGGAGGGAACTTGAGGGTATTACATTATGTGAAATAAATCAGATGGAGAAAGACAAATACCATATGATTTCACTCATACATGGAATCTAAAAAAAAAAAAATTGCATGGTGATGGATGGTAATTAGACCTTTGGTGATGATCAATTTATTGTGTATACAGATGTCAAATTATAATGTGGTATACCTGAAACTTATATAATGTTATACACCAATTTTACCTCAATTAAAAAAAAACAAGGGGGGGCTACCTTGGTGGCACAGTGGTTAAGAATCTGCCTGCCAATGCAGGAGACACAGGCTCAAGCCCTCGTCCGGGAAGATCCCACATACCGTGGAACAACTAAACCCATGTGCCACAACTACTGAGCCTGCGCTCTAGAGCCTGTGAGCCGCAACTACTGATGCCCACATGCCTAGAGCTGATGCTCTGCAGCAAGAGAAGCCACCACAGTGAGAAGTCCGCACACTACAACGAAGAGTAGCTCCCTCTGTCTGCAACTAGAGAAAGCCTGTGCACAGCAACAAAGACCCAACACAGAAAGGAAAAAAAAAAAAGACTGTTCAAGTGTTGCTTTTGCTGTTAGGGTTTCTCAGTCTCTTTTAGGCAGACCTGAGACTCATCCTCTGCTCTTTGCTATATTGTACATCCCTCTACTGTTTGCAAGAATACTATTATTGGTATTTGGGGTCAGGGCTTGAGTTTTTCCATTCCCAACACCTACCATAAACTTCAGCACATAAGAGCTCAATCATCTTTGCTCAATTGCCCTACCCTTTTATTTAACCTACCTGAATATCAGTGCCTAAAACTGTATTCTTTGGAACTCTAGTGCCCCTACAAAAGAGTTGTATATTATAAATAGAGTTAGCCTTTACATAGCTATGTGATGTATGTTTTCATTGTAGGTTTAAGAGAGAAGTCCAATTCCTCTTTTCCCAAGTAATCTTCTTATCTTTTAATTTCATAATGATTCTCAAGGGCAATCAAGGTCTGTAAAGTAAAACTCCTAAACAACCTAATATTTCAAATTTCTATTTGTCTTTACCATGATCTAGATCAGGAACATCAACCAAAAAAAACAAAACAAATGATATGTATATATGACTAACACACCAGGCTAATTACCTCCAAATTTACTTCTTTCAAACCCGTCTCTGCTTAACTTGGATTATTGTCAATGAAGTAGAACAAATTTTGCTCATTTGCCTTATTGCTTTTATTTCTATTAATTGACAGATTGATGTGTGCTCTGTGATTTTAAACAGTTTGACTTAGAGAAAAATAACTGTTATAAGGGAAAGTTTTGGGAAATAGTCACCGAAAAATAGAGCATCAATCAAAGTTCAATCAGGAAAACAGAAACTATATTATGTCACCTAGGGAACTTAATAATAGGGTATTGTTACACAGGGCATGAAGGGGAGGCTCCATGCCAAAAAGGGGAACATTTGAGGTGATTCAGAGATATGTAACGTAGGAAGCCGTTACCACCTTAAAGCTGGGGAAACAAAGGGAAAATTTTGGGTTATTAGAACTAAGAAACTCAGAGGACAGATCTCGCTGGCTAGGGCATGGATCTTTGAGAAGTAGGCATAGCCTAGCTGGTGCTGGTAACTCTGATGTGTTGTGATGAGTCTGATTCTTACCATGTAAAAGTGGGAGGCTGGAGCCAACTGCTGATGACAGGAAGATGGGCTATTGCTGCTGAGGTGATGCTGATAGCAGGAAGCAAACAGAAAGGAACAAATGTCTTCTCCCCAACTCCTACCTACCACCCTCCCTCTAATGACTTCTGTTGATCGAACCTATAAATAGCTGGCAAAGAAGACATATGTTTGCACAGCCCCAGCCCCAGTATTAAGAGTGAATATGGAGTGGAGAGATGATAGCTTAATAAGTAGCACTAAGAGCGATTAAATTAAGAGTGTTAAGCCATGGTCAGTTAGAGTAACCATCTTGCAGCTTGAAAAATTCAACATGATCATATACTCAAGACCTCAAAAAATTAATATTCTTCTGTTGAGTCTGTCTGCCGTTAGATATGCACTGGAGTATGCTATGTCACTACAGTCATTTAATCATCCAATCTGGGAGCTATATGGCAGATACGGTTCTAGATGGTTGGGTTTCCACAGTGAAAAAGTAAATAGGTCCCTGCCCATCTTTGGGGAACTTTCCTTCTAGTGAAGGGAAAACAGACAATATATAAAGATATAATGTGTCACGTGGTGAGTGCAATGGAGATAATAAAGTAAGTTGTGTGTGGGGGAAATAGGGATTGGAGATGGGGGCAGCTCTTTCATATGGGGTGGTCATAGATGATCTCAATGATAGAATGCAATTCGAGCAAAGACCCAAAGGAAATAAGAGGGAGAAAGCAGTATGAATATATGGGGGAAGATCTTTTCAGTAGGAAATAGCTGTATTTGATAAAAGTGGGTGGACTTTTTTGTGGTTTTGCAGTTTGTTTTTAACTATTTGCATAGTTCTGCTATAAAAGACTGTGATTCTAGCTGGGTAACATCAACTTACTGTCAAATATAGTGCCAATTCAAACATTCACAAAGCATTGCTCATCTCTTCCACTGAGGGAAAAGCTATACTTCTTCACGTAGCAGGTTATAAAAAAAATTGCTGATAGTAAAAGAACTAGCTGAAGTACATACATAATAGCCCACCTCTACTAAAAAATACTTCTTTTAGAGTCAGCTATGAAATTCTAATAGCCTCAAACCTTTAATTTGGATTATTTGAGTAAATGTAAAATGCCCAAAACTGTACATAATTATGTCTTTTATGAGATGTCGACCTTCATTTTTTAGTTAAGAGTTAATGAACCTCAATAATTGGTCAACAGTCTTTAAGGCAGAAAGTGGGATGGACACCATCAGTAGTTTTAACCCAAAACAATGAAATCACTGTTGGCATTAGGATTATGTTGCTTTTTGTTCAGATAACTTTTTTCTTGGAAAATACGTGCATACTTTGGGTTCAATGGTGCCAGAAATATTGATGTTAGCTATGATTAAGTTTCCTTCAACCAATTTGTCACTCAAACAATAAAGGTGAACTTATCTGTAAAGTCAGACGCCTGAAAATGGCATAACGCAGTTATACTCTCATGTTAAAGCCTTTTTAAAAAACAACAGTAATTCTGGCCCTTGAAAAAAGTGAGTTGTACCACATAATATAAAGTCTTTTTCTGTAGCTAGTAATAATTTCCTACAGGAAAGCTTGAGGTGGGTATGTCTTCATTTGAGGAGAATGTAATTGGAGACTGGACACTTAGAAAGTAGAAGTTTGAGTTAACTCAGTCAACTTGTTTTTAACTTTTTAAAAGGAATCTTGAAAGGTCAGTGGTGTCTACTGGAAGGCAAGAACTTGGTTCTGGCAGGGAGACCACCACACATGGCTTGCAGTGTTTGCACTTAACTTCTGTACCTACGCTCCTCTGGCTGTCAAGTAGGGATAATAGTAATTTCCTGCTTTGACTTCTCTGGCTGAAGATGACATATTAACACTATTATTATTATTAAAACATAATGCATGCATGCACGTAAAACAGCAGCGTGGTGTTCTTTTCATGCTTATATAACATGTATAAATACTGCTCTTCCATGAACTCTTCACTTTAGGTCAGAGGAGAATAGCATGCCACTAATCCAATTCTCAAAATATGGAGGAAATATATTCTTTAGAGCTCCATATCATCCTTTTGAGAAGCACTAAACTTGCTAATCCCTCATGGTCTCTGTAGCAATTGCATGATGGCCCCCATATTAAGCCTTTGGCACCTTTTCAAATGTTGGCTAAATTACTTTTTTCCTGCAGACTAGAACCATCAGGGAAAGGCTAGGGTAATGAAATTTGCTAGCGACATTAAAATTTGGGTTGTTTAACATTTAACTGAGTATCAACAACGTGTTAAAGTGCTATCTAAACAGATAATTAGCTACTGGCTGCGCAGTGGGCTCTGTCTAAATTTAACTGTGAAATTACGTTTAGGGAATGCGAAAATAGGAAAAGAAATTTTCTCAAGGGAAGCGGTGGTGTCAGCACAGCTGAGGAATGTCACAATAGCTACATTTCGTCAATTATGATCGTCATCAGGGCATCTCTCGGAGCGACGCAGGACAAGGTTTCTTCGTAAGTGCATCCTGAGACTAGGTGATGGAAAGGAGTGGTTGCAGGAGACAGGCTTATAGGGGACGACAGAGGCAACAGGCATGGACTGCGAGAGAGAAAAGGGGTGGAGGAAAAGAGGTATTTAAACCCAGCGCTGGAAGAGAGGTTGGGAGGAGGAATTTAAGAAAGAAAAAAGAGCGGCGGGCAGGGGGTAGAATTGTGTGTAGCCTTGGAGATGAGTAAAACATTGTAAGTCAGTGGGTGGAGGTCGGGGAGACCCTAGTGATTGAAGGGGGAGGACAGCGTGATCTTGGCGGCAGACAAGCATTAGTTTAGCTGCGACAGGCGGCTAAATCCTTGTTTGACTTTCTTCTTATTGGAGCACATTTGTGGCTCTCTGGAGGCGACGGCAGGACCAACATAAAATTAATGGTGTCAGGACTGAGAACCTGTGTCCTCTGCCTCTAGACCCCCTCAGGACAGTCGAAACTGTCTACCACCCCCGCAGAACCGCTGATGGCTGTGGCTCCAAGGTTAAGCCACCAGGGCTGTGCGTGGCGGGCAAATAAATAAAGAGGGCAAGGCGAGCAGCTGCTGGGGTGAAGGAGGGTCGTGGTGGAACACGGACGCTCCTCTCACGCGCACGTGTTTAGCACTTCCCGAGGTCGCTTTCCCGCGATCAGTTCATAGGAAAACAGGCAGTGAAAATACAATTATACGTGCGAACATGCAAATGAAACAAAACCAAAGAAAAACACCACGGCACTAAAGGCGCTCCGATCGGGGAAATGCAGGCCTCCTGTTGCCCGTCGCCGGGGGAGGACAGCGGACAGCCTGGCGGTCAAAGAAGCGAGAGAGAGAAAAGCAAACCTTCTGGGGCCCCTCTCCTTTCCCGGCTCCGTTGGCCCTTTCACCAAACTGCCCACCCAGAGAAAGGGGCAAGAAAAACGCCTGTGCAAACGTGCCTCGGCGGACTGGTGGGGAAGTGGGGCCGGGAAGAAAGGAGGGATTCGGAGAGCTCGGCTGTCCCGGGAAGCAGGAAGGAGGAGAAAGTCTCTCCTTTCAGCCCTCGGCGAGGAGGGAGGTGACTAGTCCGGCACACTATGTCCAGCTTCCCAGACAGGAACCTTTCGCATGGGCAACGGAAAGGCAGCCCCATCGTGCCTTCCCCTCCCCCGCCCCTCGTCCGGTCCCCGCCAGAGGGAGAACGCCGCTCGGGGGAGCCTAGCTGCGACCTGGACTGTCCCACAGCCCTCCGCCTCGGTCTGAGCAGGGGCCGCGGTGGACCAGCAAGGGGCGGAGTGGGAGAGACCATTGGAAACGCTGGGAAGGGGGACGAGGAAGGAACGCGAGGGGCGGGGCCTACTAACCTATTCCAGATTTTCCTGTTCTCTTTAAAGCCCTGCTTTCGGAGAAACCCCGTTATCAAAGAGGAGAAAAGAGATTTTTGGTTTTTTTTTGAAAGGGGAGGGGCGTGTGTAGGAGGGCGGGGTGGGAGGAGTCGGGCTTGCACTCCCGGATCAGACGGGAGCGCGAGTTGCGCGGGCGAGTCCCTGCGCTCTGAGGGTCAGCTTCCTCTCCCCCTCCCGTGCGGGCGGGGTGGTGCGTTCCGAGTTCCCAGGAGTTCGAGGCGGGCGGGTGCCTGGAGGGGGAGGGGAGGGGAGTGGCGGTGGCGGCGGCGGCGGCGGGCGGCTCCCGCCACAGCCTCTGCAGTGGCGTCGGCGACCGCGGAGTTGAAGCAGCCGCGAGTGCTCGGCTGAGTGTCAGCCGGCGGCGACGGCTCAAGAACTGGGAGTTAGGGACGCGCGCACCGGACCTTCCGCCGCCGCCGCGCCTGCCGCCGCCGCCCACAGCCTGAGGCGCCGGGGCCGGGGGAGCCGGGGGGCCGGAGAGCGAGCGGGCCGGGGGGAGGGTGGGGGATGGCGCGGACCCCAGGGCCGGCTCCGCTGTGTCCCGGAGGCGGCAAAGCACAACTTTCCTCCGCTTCTCCCCCCGGGGCCGGGCTCCTGCTGCCGCCCCCGACGCCACCGCCGCTGCTGCTGCTGCTCTTCCCGCTGCTGCTCTTCTCCCGGCTCTGTGGTAGGTGAACCTCGGCGGCCGGTGCGGGCTGAGGGAGGCGCGACCGAGGGTCCCGGGGCCGCGGCCGGGGCCGGCGTGGGCCGCTCTCCCGGGCGGGAAGCGGTTGTGTTCGGCGGTTGGCTGCGCGAGCGGGTGTCGCGGACTTTGGCTGGAAACTTTTCGCCGCGCCTGGGGCGAGGCCGGGGAAGGGCCGGGGCCGGCGAGTGCGGCGCCGGCCGCCCGCTCTCCTCGCCCGCGGCCGCGCCGCTCGCCACGCTGCGGGCTGGGGTTCGGCGACGGCGCTTTCCGCCCGGACGCCGAGTGCTTCGTGCTCGGGACTCCTCGGTGTTTGCTCCGGGGACCGTTACTTCCTCGCCTATTCGCGGAGGAAGCCGAGAGCGTGGACTTATGTGCTGGGGCTAAGGTGACGGGATGCACGTTTGCCGCCTCCTTTTTTTCCCCGGGTGAAACTTGAGCTGTGAGCCAGGATACCTTTAGGGACCAGAGCTCGACGGAATGAAGCCTTCGGGTTCCCACACCTCATCGCCTTCCGCCCTGGAGAAGCACCATGTTAGCCCACCCTGCAGCATCCCCTACAGTTTTCTTCGGTCCTCCAGCCCCTTTCTGCCCTGGCAGCCTCTGGATCGCTTTGCATTGAGCCCGTCGCTGCCTTCTAGTTTGTGGGACGTATGTCTCACTGTCTGTGTTTATTTTAGCAACCCTATTTGTCCTCAGGACTTCGATGTATGTGTAAAATACCTTATTGCATTGACCGTGCCCCAGCTGTTACGATCAAAACAAGCCCCACGCCTCTTCCCTTTCTTCCCACGTTGTCTTATAGTTTTGTCATATTTGGGAGGTAGTCTCTTTGTAAGTTCACTTTCTAGGTATCAGAGACTAGAAGCCTACTTGTTAAGAATACCTTTAAAAAAACAAAAAAAGAAAGAGCTCCGTTTCATGCGAGAGAGGTGGACTTAAGTGATCCTTGATGGAAGGCGGCGATGTGGGAAAGTAAGGCCACCGGTCTTTGGGGACTAGCTCTGTCTTTTCCTAATACCGGAACCCTGCAGGACGTTATTCATTCGATGACTCTTACTTGGTGAGGAAAGTGCAGAAGCAAAACTTAGGCTTGCTCAAAGCGTGTTTTACCTGAGATTTTTACTGGTACATAAGTCTGCATTGGATCTCAGTGTTTAATGAAATCTTAAGTGAAACCAGGAGTTTGACCAGTATTTACTACAAGGAGAGACGTGTGCGGATTTATTGGATGGTGTGATTTAGAAGAAAGAGAATCCTCTACCCCTGTACTGTGTAGGTGTGTCAGGGTAGCTGGTTATGAGGGAGGTAAAATTTTCAAAAGACTGAGTGCCTCTTATAGGCTGAGAATTTCCACTACTAAATCACCGTCACGTTTCAAGCACTGTAATGACACGTTCTCATTTACAGAGTATAGTATGATAAATGGCATGTTAACTAATCTACATTGTTTCTGTACCCCCACTCCCCAGATGTTTGGTTCCACTACACAAGTCTCAATGCTGTTACCGCTTTAGATTGATGCAAGATTCTAGTTTGAAGTTGTGTACCGTTCTTTTCCATTCTGGAGGGTTGTGGATTACAGTAAGGTGGGAGGAAAGTGGGAGCGGATGTTAACAGTTTACTGTTCTGACTTAGATTGTGTTAAGGACTGGGAGAATATTTCTATCTCCAGTAAAGTTTTATCTAGCTAGGCAAAGCCCCGTAGAAGACTGAAGTAAGGTAATATGTATAGTTAATACAAGGAAATTGAACCTGGGTAATAATTTCATAGTGAATGTGCAAGTGAAGTGTTGATTACTTTTTGAAGGAACACATTGGTTTTTACATGGAAGAAGAAAGGACTTAAAAAAATCTCTTTAATAATATGCTGTTGGAGGGATTTGATATTTTAGAGTCCTAAAAATTAAAGTAGTATAGGCATATGGACTGTGATTTAGAGAGGTGTAAATTAAAGCTTTTAGAGTCAACTCAGCTTGTAGTTGTAGAGACAGACACTAGTTTTGTGTCACTGTGCACTGCTCATTTAAAGAGCTTCCTTTTTTTTGGCTTATAGTATTATAACACCCTAATTTGTGAACCCTTATGACAAATTTTTAATATCAACCTGTATTTTAGAATTCAGTCTTTGAATATGGCACAGTTGTCCTGATTTATGGATACTTAGTAAGTATGGAAATGGAATTTTCTTGTAACCTGTTCGTTGATCTGATATTCATAGTACTACTTAACAAGGTTTGGCACGTACTGATGTTTGAATTGTTTATTTATTTATTAAAAAAATTTTATTGAGGTATGGTTGGTTTACAATGTTGTGGGAGTTGTTAGAGTTGAGAAGATTTTTAGGCTTTAAAGAGATGACTATATAATTTGTTAATCAGAATGCTTTTTTTTTACCACATACAGATTTATTATTATTATTTTTTTTTGCTGCTGATATTTTTGATATTATGCTTACATTTAGCATGGCCTTAACTATGCTACACTTCTGCAATATCATCTATTAGCACAAGATAATTTTTATGTCATGTTAATTTTACTGCTGTTAAAACCCTCGCAGTCAAACTGGTAGACATGATATTCTGTAAGCTATAAACATTAATCAGATTTGCTGTTTTTAGTGTGTACATTACCTGTCTTATTTGAAGAACTGAAATTTAAAAATGAGAATTTTACAGATTAACCAACTGTAAGGGTTGGTTGGTTTTTTTGTTTTTTTGTGTTTTTTTTTTTAAAGCCTAAGAAAGTCCTAGGTGTAAAGGTCAAGAGGACTAGATTTTTCAACACTATCTGACTTGATATAAACCTCATTTATTTAATTATGGAAGCCCATATTTCTTTATAATGGCAGTAATCAGTTCATAGCTGATCAGATTTATCTTACTTTCCCTTCCAACATTTTTTCTTGAGGAGTAGAGAATATTAGGATACGGTATTGATGAAAGAGAAGGTAGACTATTTGACCTAAGTTCCACCTTTTTCCATTTTCAACAGGGTTATATCTTAAATGGATATTTAGAAGGTGATGGAAGAAAGATCTATCTATCCTATTCCTTGATAGGAACTTGAGGACATAAAACATGAATAAGGCAGAGTCCTGGCTTCAGGGAGCTTACAGCAGTATGATAGACATAACATAAACAGATCGTTATAGGACAGCTCAGTATTTATGATAGAGATCTTCATGAGGTGTATTGTGGGTTACCCAGAAGAAGGATACCTAACCCATTAGGTAGAGATATTAGTGTAAACTGAGAAAAAAATTACTTAAAAAAAATCAGTTGAGTTAGATTTTCTTATTGGGATTAGACCTTGTGGTAGGTGGAATAAGTTTGCTCTCTCTCTGCAGTTTATGATTTAGATGCTAAATAAACAGTTTGATTCTGAAAAATGACTGCCACTTACTAGCTGTGTGACTTGTTGGCAAGTTATTTAACCTCAGTAAATTTAAGGTTTTTCGTCTTTTCAAAAAAGGTAATATCAGTTTGCCTATAGAGTTCTTGTCCTCTTGCCTGTAGAGGATTAAATGAAAGAATAAAATAAAACGCTTAGAATGCATGGAATGTGCATTCAAATTTTAGCATTTATTTTATTGCACATTATAAACCAACCAACCTAATATTTGTCATTCTTAAATTCTACCCTGTCGGGTAAATAATCAGATGACCAACTTTCAGAATGTTAGGATATGGTGAAATTAACTCAATGGTGTAGTTGTATGGAACCTAGTTGAATCGTCCCTTAATGATGTAGAATGCATTTTAGGACTGGGCAGTTCTATACGATCACTCAGAATGTTAGTGGTTATATTGAAAAATGTGGAGTTGAAGAGGGAGTCATGATTTCACTTCTACCTTATCAAGTTACTGGTAGTTTCAGGTTGGAGCCTATAATACATATTGCCCATATGAATCTTTCTGCATCCAAAACAGATATAATTGGAAAGTGAACCAAATTTAAAAGGAAGCAAAAAAGACCAAATTTTCCTTTTTGCATTTAGCTACAGAATCAGAAATAGGAATTGGAAAAAGCTGGGCAATTAAATGTTTGTGGATGTGTGTGTATTTACCGTTTTACCTTGTTTATGTCACTTATGCGTATATATATATACATATATTTAGTGATTTCAGCAACTGATGCACGTTTTGCATCTGTATAGTTAAGTAATAGAACTTACAGCTTCTTGCCTATTATTTAAAAATTATTGAAGAGAAGCTGGCTGTGATACCCTTGTTAAAAAATAGTATTTTGGCATTCTGTAATTTACCCCTTAAAAAATTAGTGAGTTAATAATATATTGCTATAGCATATTCTGTAATCTATTAAAGTCCTCATAAAATTGACAATACTGGCTGTATGGTTTGTGAAAGATGTGGCATTTGATTAATAATGGCTATTAATGTGTAAATGTAGGATAAAATCAAATAACCTTTAAGTAAGTAATAGAATTATTTTGTGTGCCAGTAACTCAGATCTAAAAATCTAAGCACCATTAATGTCATACTTTTGACCTTTTATATTTTTATCTAAAATTGTCTTGCACCCATACGCTTTCATAAACTTATGATTTTTCTGTAAGGCTCTGACATAGTTTAATTATTTACATAAATAAAATTTGTTGTGTATTTAAAATTTAAAATTTTAGTGAGGGCTGCCCCCTATAAGTCTAGATACAGCCATATTGCAGGTACTGTAGTTGTTTTGGAAAGGATATGCATACTTATATTACGACTTTTACATGTTCTCTTTAATGTAACATCCGAGGAGATTATTTTTCTTGTAACATTATTAATTGCCCAACATTCATTCTGCTAATTAAGATCAGTAGGAAGGAAGTAACCATGTAGCGTTGTGAGTAGATATTCATAAACTAGAATTTGAGGCATGTGTAAAAACATACCAGCTCATAACTGGTTTAAATGACTAAGAGTTGATAGTATGCTTTTCAACGTTTCTGACGATTATTTTGTAGGTGTGAGATAGTAAATTATACATGTGACTCTATAGATAGGAGAGGTTGTAATAGTTTTTTCTTTTTTTTTAACTTTACTTGGTTTCTTTTAACTTTAATAGTTAAAAAAAAAAGGGATCTCCCTGGCGGTCCCCTGGTGGTTAAGACTCTGAGCTCCCAGTGCCAGGGGCATAGCTGCAGTCCCTGGTGGGGGAGCTAAGATCCTGCATGCCACAGGGTGCTGCCAAAAAAAAAAAAAAAAAAAAAATCAAACTTGCTCTTTTAGATAGGTTGGCTATTGTACCAGTAGAGGCTCTTTACTTTAAGCTCTCAGGTTTCTTCAGAAGAAGTAAAATTTTTAAAAGGTGGGTGTCTATAAATCACTATTCTCAGCTAGCCAAGGTCAGCAAATGTAGGGTATGTGGATAGGTTCAGATCCTAGTTTCTAGGAAATCTTTTTCAAAAGAACATTCCAGGCCCCGCTATGGACTTATTGGATCAACATTTTTTGCAAGAGGTTTGGGGAGTGGAGCCTGATGATTGGGGCATATATATATATATATATATATACATATATATATATATATATTTTTTTTTTTTTTTTTCGCTACGCGGGCCATGACTCACGGGCCCAGCTGCTCCGCGGCATGTGGGATCCTCCCGGACCCGGGCACGAACCCGTGTCCCCTGCATCGGCAGGCGGACTCTCAACCACTGCTCCACCAGGGAAGCCCTGGGGCATAGATGTGGTCATTATTTTGTTCACTGTTGTACCCTCATGTGCTAGGCATGTAGTGGGCAAATTTCTTTATTTCAAGAGCTTAATAGAAAAATAAAATTTAGTCTAAACTAACACTGTCCAATAGAAGTAATGTGAACTATATACATGATTTTAAGTTATGGTGCCACATTAAGAAAGTAATAAAAGAAACAGGTGAAATTAATCTTAATATACTTTATTTAACACAATATAACCAAAATGTTATTATTTCAGCATGCAGTTGATATTAAAGAATTGAGGTGTTTTACCTTTTTTATTTTTGTAGGAAGTCTTTGAAATCTGATGTGTTTTACACTTACAGATTGTTGTTTGGATAAGCTATATTTCATGTGCTCAGTAGTCAGGTATGGCTGGTGGCAACCATATTGGACAGTGCAGGTCTAAACTATTTGTGGTCTCCAAAGTAGGTTATGCCCTTCTCTAGCTCTTACTCGTAAGGCCTAAGATGTTATTACTCTTCCTATCTACTCAAATTCTGAAGCGCCCAGTTTAAAATTAATTTCCTCTGTGAAGCCTTGCCTTACCACTTCTTTCATACAGTGAGCTTTTCTTCTTTATAAAGTAGTTACTCTTTTTATTCATTATCTAGTAATTTAATTGTAAGTTGTTTTGTGGTGTGTGCTCTTTGCAGTAAAAACCTTGCCTCAGGCTTCACTGTATGTCATCAGCATGTATCACAGAATAAACACAAGTTATTTTGTAAACTGTATAGGTTTTAACATGTAAGGGAGGAAGAACCCAAAAGGGTTCTTCTGGCTGGTCTAAGAGTTACATTGACATGAGACAGATTAACAGGAGAAAATCAAACAAAAGTTTAAGGGCATGTATACATGGAAGAGACCCAGGAATACTGCCAGAAACCCTCACCTTAAATACCAACTTCCGCTAAAGACAAAAGAGGGTACTGGGGGTGACGATATGGGACTTCAAAGGGGAGAAAGACAATTCACATGAAGATGGAAAAGCAAATGTTTGGTAAACAAATTTTTGCTGGGCCTTGCAGAGACTATGGGACACAGAGTGGACCCCGTTCTCTAGGCCCTGCTGAGTTTCCCCACAACACTTAGCCTGTACTTTTTGCAGATATCTCTGGTGATAGCTCAATTCCAGGAATAGACCCACTATCTAAATTTTTTTTTTTTTTTTTTTGCGGTACGCGGGCCTCTCACTGTTGTGGCCTCTCCCGCTGCGGAGCACAGGCTCCTACGCGCAGGCTCAGCGGCCATGGCTCACGGGCCCAGCCGCTCCGCGGCATGTGGGATCTTCCCGGACTGGGACACGAACCTGTGTCCACTGAATCGGCAGGAGGACTCTCAACCACTGCGCCACCAGGGAAGCCCAATCTAAATTTTTTTAAGCAGTTAGGAGGAAGGTCAAATCTTCTTCCTGAGTCTTTTGGACCTTGATTGTTTTCAGCTCAAAATAATTGTGTGCCAAAGAGACGTTGTGAGGTGATAAGTTTTGCTCTCAAACATTTGCTTTTTTTTCCCTGTTAATAACTTTAAGGAATTGACCAAATTTTCTATACAACAAAATGGTATCAAGAGAATACTCGATTTATGATTTCATCTTCCATGTTGAAATAAAATAATAACACAGAATAATAGCTGTAATAAATAACTACAAAAACTTTTCTGGATTTGACTTCATTTCCTATCTGATCCTAGCTATCTTTCAAATCCTTAATCCGTCGAGCAAATTCTGTTCATTTTTTCATGCTTTTAAGTTCAGAGCAATGTTTGCCAAAGGGTTTACTAGAACACTAGTCTCAGAAGATATGTTTTTGGAAGAAAGAACTGTGGTTGAATACATTTGGGAATGGGAAAAACTAACCATGTAACCCCCTCCCTCATGGAAAGTCACTGTGTGCATTAGTTTATTAATGGTTTAAGAAATTCTTTAGTAAAATATTCTTTTTTGCAGTGTAATTAAACTATTTGATATTTGATATATTTGATATTAGGTTGATGTTGTTTCTTTCCGTACCTTCCAAGATAGGGGAGGAATGCATATATATATATATATATATATATATATATATATATGTGTGTGTGTGTGTGTGTGTGTATATATATATATAGTATACATATGATTCATTTATTTAATAAACTAGAAAAGGTTGATAGGCTTTAAAGACGTTACTTGGTGAGAACGTTCTTTGTTGGCTTTTCTTTTTTCCAGAAATTCTTTTTGCTTTCTTAATCTCTGTCTCTTTATTCCCTGTTGTGTTACCCATTTTGAGTCTGAGGTATTTGCGAAATTGACCTAAGAGGAATACAGTTCTTCCTGTTTGGTATTGCAAAATTAGCAGTGTATTATTTACCCCAGGATATATGTAGTTTGAGCAGCTTCTGTGGGATATACCTCACTTTATGTATAACACATCACACTCTGGGTCTGAGTTTTAGGAATAGAGTGGGTTTATTAAGATAGCTATTCTCTTTTGTAATGGAAGTCTACCAGTGCTGTTATTGGGAAGGACATGAAAAAATCAAGAGGCAGATATAAAAATAGGTGTACACAGCTAGGACTCCAACTTAGCGTTTGAGAACATTATATATTATTAAGAGTGTGCTGGACTCTTCTAATGGCTTCATTTCAGAGGAAATAAAAAAGTATTAATGAAATAGATGTTAGTACTGGGAAACTATGGTAAGATGAATGTCATATAGTGACTCTTTCTATGAGTTATCCATGATAGACATGATTGTTATTACTAAAATATCTGAGGCCATGGGTTTCGAAACTTATTAATATGATATCTAATTTAGTCATAGCTACTGTGGGGTAGATTAAGATTTCATTTCACAAGTGTCCTTGTCATTATGAACTCCAAACTCCCTTCTAATTTGATTTAGATTAGAGATAATCATTCATGGTTATAAGTTCAATTTAATGTTAACTAAGTCAGACAATAGTCTATCTTGTATTTAAATCTGCTTAGTGATACCCTGGTTCCTTTATTTTAAATGCACAATTTTTAAAAAGCCTCTCTTTTATTTATTTTTTACTGAAGAGATTCAAATGGGAGAAGGTACATAGCTAGCAGTTCTGTCCTTATTGAGGGCACAGGGCTAAAACGTTATAGCATTTTTCACTAAACCATGAGTCTGCATATATTAATTGCTGTAGGAGCTACTGTAAATCTAAATCTCTGATTTCTGCTTGTTAAACTTAAAGGAGGTAAAACATTACCACCAACAAAAACTTTGAGGAACATATGCGAATAATGCAGATGTATTGAACATCAACTTTTATAGTAGCTTCCCTATTCCTATAAGCAATTCTGAGGTTATAAATATATGATTATTTTGATGACGTAGCTTCATTTGCCTAGTCCACATTAAAACCAGAGTTTAATATTGAAATAACAGTAAGAAACTCTTCTTAAATTGTTACCTTCTGTTTGTTGTACACTAATACAGTGTAGCCTTTTCAGTTGAATGACAAAAAGAAGGTATATCAGGGCTAGAATTATTAATACTAATGAAAACATCTTTCCTAGCAAGAAATAAGACTGTTTAGACTGTTGACACTCTTTTCTGTATTTAAGATAGATTATTGTTACATTTTTCAGTGAAAAACATTGTTGACTTTTATTTAAAGATTTTTAAAAGAGTTAGCAATTATGGTTGCTATTTTGAAACCATGCATTGTTTATCAAACTTATTTTCCATATGTGTATAAAAGGATCTGGACTGTCATATATTTTTGTTATGTTTATAACTGATAGTGAAAATGTTTAAATATATAAGTAGCTGGTGAAGCTTTTACACAACATGTTAAAAAGTCTCTTGTAAAAGCTTTAACGCTAACAGCATCTGTTAAAATATAAAAACAAATCTGAGATCCCTAAGAAAAATACATTATTTTTCTTTGAGGATACTGCTGTTGCTTTGCTGCCCTCTACAGTCATCTAAAATAGTCACTCTTGACTTTTCTCCCATGAAATGATTAGAATACTTCCTTGACTTGTGTGCTTTAAATTTCAAGAGTGGGTTGAATAATATTTACTGTCAAAATATGACAACGTTTTAATTAGTCACAACAGTTGATCTATACCTGTAATGCAAAAAATAAAAGGTTTACAGATTGAAGCAGGGGATGGATTGGGGACTATTGCACATCAATCAGGGAACAGATGATGGAGCACCAACCAAGTGATAGGTAGTATAGAGGATATAACAGTGGAATAAGATGTGATGGCTGCTCCCAAGCTTATAAATCCATTTGTAAGACTAACTGTGTGTTAGATATCTGTAATAACATACCAAGTAGTATGATACAGCCTAAGAAAAAAAGATCAGTAAGGCTCGGAAGAGTCAGAGAATGCTAATTAGAGGAATTGAAACTTTTGAGCTATATATTCAAGAAAGATTCAAGTTCAGACAGGTAAAACAGGGTTATTTCAAACAGGGGAGAGAATATTTATTAAAACATAAAGCATCTGTTACACAGAAAGGGCTATGCTAGGACCCTTGGGGTCTTTGCCCTTAAGAAATGTAAAATTTAATTGTTAGCAGATTTGGAATTAGAAAATGGTGTGTATGTGTGTGTCTATTTTATATCCAGTTGCTTAAGCTTTCTGCCTGTTTCATTCCTTATACACTTAGCTAAATAATAGCTCCTTTATCGAGTTGCTGTGAAAATTAAATGAAATCCTTATTAAACTGCAGTAAAGTGCTTTACAAATACAGCTATCCATAACGCAAGGGAAAATGAATTGTCTCATGTTAGAAATGTAAAGTGTTGTGAGATTGCAGAAGAAGGAGCGGTTTAACTGGAAATGGAGGAAGACTTAATAGAAGACCTAATTTTCTAGCTGAACCTTGAAGAGGAAGAGTTTTCCATTTCTGAGGGAAGTCAGTGGAAAAGAGAGCATTCCAGGCTGAAAAGATAACTGGACTGAGGACTCTGTGGAAGGAATTAATGTTTCCACGTGGTTCAAGTATGAGCTTTATGGAGGGAAGTCATAGATTTTAAATACTTTGCTGATTCTGAGGAGATTAGACTTCGTGTGGGAAGCAGTGAGGAGCTTTTGAAGGCAGGTAACTATTGTCTGTCAGTGATTTGAGAATATTTTATAGCTCTGATAGCAAGTTAAAAGATATATGGGAGATATGAGAGACAAGTGAAAGGGAAAACCATTGCTCTTGTCCATAGTGTCCATAGTGTTGTCCATCCAAACATGGTGTTTGGATATCATAGGTGAGGAGAGAAGAGTTGGATATGAACTTATGTTTCTCTCTTGAATGACTAAAAAAGGATAGTAGAAGGATTGATGAATCAATCTGGTAACTTTTTGGAGGCATTTTAATTGTGCCTCTGGGGCATATTTTAGAGCTGTAGTTGGAAATTTGTTAGGAGAGGGTAGTGGGGGAGGACGTGGAATTGGGAATTATTAGGATCAAGGTATTTGGATTAGATGAGCTGTTTAAGGGAGAGAGGAGGCAGAGGGGGAGAAGAGAAGAGAGAAAGTAAGGAAGAGGAAGTAGGGAGGGGACTGGAAAAAATTTTAAATGTTGAGATACTTTGGGGACTTCCCTGGTGGTCCAGTGGTTGAGACTCTGTGCTCCCAGTGCAGGGGGCCCGGATTCCATCCCTGGTCAGGGAACTAGATTCCCACATGCCACAACTAAGAGCCCGCATGCGGCAACTAAAAGATCACGCGTGCTGCAACTAAGACCTGGAGCAGCCAAACAAATAAATAAATATTTTTTTTTTTTTTAAAAAGGTTGAGGTACTTTGATTAGATAAGAGGGAGGGAGGGAGGAAGGGAGGGGAGAAATAATCTGGGAACAAATTCTTACTTGATAAATAGACCAATACATTTAGTGGTTAAGAGAAGTACATTGATGACCTAGTAATTTAGTACAAATGGTTAGGAAAAGGGTCAAATTCCAAAAAATTAACTAATGAGGGGATAGTGAAGAAGTAGTAGGGTAGGGCCTGCTCTTGGGAAAGAGGAACATGACCAAGTAATTTGAGGGGGAAGAATAATGTATCAGTTATTGTGGGTTGAATGTGTTGTCCCAATATTCCTGTGTTAGAGCCCTAACTCCCAATCTGGTGGTGTTAGAAAGGGGTCTTTGGCAGGTGATTAGGTTTAGATTAGGTTGGTCATGAGGTTAGAGCCCCCATGATAGGATTGGTGCCCTTATAAGAAGAGAATGACACCAGAGCTTCCTTCCTCCACCATTTTGAGGATACAGCAAGAAGGTAGCCATGTGCAAGCCAGGAAGAGAGTTCTCACCAGAACCCAAACCATGCTAACACCCTGATCTCAGACTTGCTATCCTCCAGAATTGTGAGAAATAAATGTGTGTTGTTTAAACCACCCAGTCTGTGGTATTTTGTTATAGCAGCCTGAGCTAAGACATCAGTGAAGGTTTTTAATTATGAACACTTCAAACTACTTTGGTTAAAATAAAATTTATTGAAGGATATGGAGTGATTCGGGTATGGAAATGAAAAACCAAAGGAGGCTAGGCATCTAGAAACATATCCAGAACCATAGCCAAGATAATGTCTAGGGGCAGTCTGTCAAGGTCATTGCTTTCTGCCCCTTGAAACACTGGACATTGTAGTTTTGCCTATTATACTGACATTGCTGCTCTTAGAAACTAGATACGGTTATTGCCATAACCCAAGAGTATATATTTTCCATGGGTGTCCACTACAGAGAGTTGAAGAAAAGCTTTTTAATTTTTATGATGAGACTTCTCTGTCTTTGGGAGGGGGATGGGAAAAGAACATTGATATGGCAAGGTCCAGGAACAGAAAGTAAGTGGAAACATTAAAAACACAGATGAGTGAGGCTAATCTTAGAAATGATGAGGGGTTCTTCTTTCTACTAGGCAGAGAAAAAGAAAATGATAGGTGAAAATACAGAGAGATTTCCAGGTATAAGAGGGAAGTTCTGGAGAGGATTTCATCTTTATTGATTTATGTGATAAATTTTGAGAGCACAGGGTGATGTTGGGACTTAGTAGTAGAACCTGTGGGCAGAAATGGAATAAGACATCAATTAAGAATGAATAAAATGAAATTATAAGTCAATTGTTATTACTAAGGAAGAGAGAAGGATTTGTGATTAGAAAGTAATGGGAGAGGGGCTTCTGGAGTGCTGGTAAAGACTTATTTCTTGACCAGGGTGATGGTTTTGTGGATATGCTTACTTTGTAATAGTTCTTACGACTACATACTTACCACTTATACTTTTCTGTTTGTGTGTGTATGTATGTATACTTTGTTGAGTCTTTTGGATTTTCCATCTATACAGTCATGCAATCTATGCATAATTAAAGCCTTATTTCTCTCCAATCCTCCTTTTCCTTTGCTTATTGCACTGGCTAGGACCTCCACTATTGATGTTGAATTAACGTGGTGACCGCAGGCATCGTTGTCTCATTCCTTATCTCAGAGGTAAAAAAGTGTTCAACATTTCAAAATTAAGTATGATGTTTGCTGTAGTTTTTTTTTTTTAATAAAACTTTTTTTTATCAGATTAGGAAAGTTTCTATTCCTAGTTTGCTTAAAAATTTTTATCATGAATGGAGTTTAATTTTATCAAGTGCTTTATCTTAATTTTGAGATGATCATATACTTTTTAAAATAATGTGAATTACATTAAAAAATGTTAAGCCATCTTTGTGTTTCTGGACTGATACCAGTTTGGTTTTGATGAATGTATCCTTTATTATATTATAGGATTCAACTATTTTTAAAAAATTTTTTCTTCACCATCTATGTTTATAAATTAAATTGGCCTGTAATTTTCTTTCCTTATAATGCTTTTGCCAAGTTTTAGTATCAAAGTCACGCTAGACTCATTAAAAAATATGAGAATTGTTGCATCTTTTTCTATCCTGTGTAAGAGTTTAAGATTGGTCCTTTTTTTTTTCTTTTCTTTGACTGGTAGAATTTGTCGGTAAAGCCATCCTGGCCTGAAATAATTTTTTTATGGGAAGGATTTTTAGTTACAGTTCATTAAATAATCATGGTACTGTCTAGATTTTCATTCTTCTTGTGTCAGTTCTGGCACATTGAGTTTTTGTAGGAATTTGTCAATTTCATGTTTTCAAATCTTTTGACATGAAGTTGTTCATAATGTTCTCTTACTACCTTTTAGTGCCTGGAGGATCTGTAGTAATGCCTCCTTTTCTCATTCCTCATGTTCGTATTTTGTGTTTTTGTTTTCTGGATCAGTCTTGCCAGGAGCTTATCAATTTTATTAGACTTTTCAAAGAACCCATCTATGACTCATCTTGATGCTCTTATGTTTGTTTTCTGTTTCATTATTATCTGTTCTACATTTTCTATTTTTGGAGCATTTATTTCCTATTCTTCTATTTCTTGAAATGAATGGTTAGATTATTGATTTTTAGCATTTCTCTTTTTTTATATATGCATTTGAGTTTATAAGTTTTCCAACTAAGGTCATATTCACAAGTTAACATATCCTAATTGCTTTTTCTGCATCTTTATTTTTTCCACTGTAATATGTGAACTTCTGCTACATTAATTTTTCTAGATAATGTTTTTGGCTTCCTGTATTTTCACTCTTCAGTATTATTTTTTCCCTCTTGCTTATTTACACTTTCCCTGACTTGACTTTAAGCTCCTGGAGGGCAAGGAGTGTGCCTCCTCTTTGTCCTTTCTCAGCATAAAGCCTGGTCAACAGAGGTAAGTGTTAAATAAGTGTTAAGAAATACGGATGTGCAAACTGAATTAAGAATTTGCCTTTCTGACTTCATTTCTGTTATTTGTTACCAATACTTAGATTTTTCTTCTTCAAACTTCCCTTGCATTTTCTGTTTCTGTGAATCTGTTTACTTTTGTACTTCTTCCCATAGTGCCCATTCTCTGCTTGGAAAAACTCACCTTGCCTAAAATCCAGCTTAAATTCCACTATTTTCCCACAGATTACCAAACAAAATTAGGAATCACTAGTTTGGGCCTAGCTGAAGGAAAATATCACTTTCTAGATGCAACTTTTCTCACCCTCCACACTTCTCTCATTCTTTCCCCCAATTTTCTGTTTTCACCCTTAACTATGGTGACTTTCATAAAGGTGATATAACCCAGTTTGCCTTGGAATGTCTAGGCTTACAACTGTTTTTCTGGCATAATTATCAATAATACTCCTCCACTTCCTTTCACTCTAAAAATTGTTTTGGCTTAGATGACAAATTATATGATGGCTCTACCATACATCCATTGCCTTGCATGTCTTATTTTCTCTTCTAGATTCTCACATCTTGGAAGTCTCAGGCTATACTGTTTTCTACTTTATAATACTTAGTACTTAATATTCAGTGAATGAAATGCAGTAAATATTTGAGCTCTTACTATGTTCCATACATACTTGTATTTTTTCCATATTAGCTCACTTATTTTTTCAACCTAGACTTGTAATATCTAATTCCTTGACCCAGTGTTTTTCACTTAAAGTGAAAAATCTTGCGAAATCTTCACTCTAAATCCGTTCAGCTGTACAAATTCTTTATGCTTACTTCTCAGCTACTAGTGGGACTTGGGGAGAAAAAAAATCATATAACCATGAAGATTGGTGCCCCTATAGAATCAGTCTTTAGCTTCAACTGGACCTCAAACAGTTTTTATAGCAATCCTTTTTGGTTTAGTCAGTGCATGCTCCCATGTTTGAATATTTTCTTTTAAATTTTACTGAAACCTTGTTAATTAGGTGGTAATAGTCCCATTTTATAGGTGATAAAACAGGCTCTCAAGTACCCGGGGTCACACTGGTAATAATTTAGAGGTCTGTGTGTTCTTAAATCTAGGTTAGTCTGGCTCCAAAGTTCTTGCTTTTTTATTCCATTCTGTTCCACCATTCGTAATTTTAATTCTCATTCTTAGGTCTGAAAAGTATTACACTACTTAGCCATAAGCTCCATGTACTTGTTTAGAGGTACCTCTTTTAAAACAGTAAGTTTGAGATTTTTGGATTATTAATGTATGTTGTGTAAATGTGTGTATAAATTTTTAGGTGTATCATTGTAGAAGGCTGTCATTTATGAGGATGGATAATACATCAGTGTCTTTAAAGCACTAGTTCTTTACAATGTCTGCGTTATCTGAGAATATTTACATGTTCACAGGCCTTCTGTTTTTTATGTATCATTTATAATTAGGTTAAAGTAAATTTAAGGATCAGAAGTAAATTCATCAGTATGGTTAAAAAACAATTCCCTTGGTTGAAAATTGTTTACTGTTGATTATAAATTTTTACTGCTGGAATAACAGTAAGGCCTAAGATAATATAATTATTATAGTATTTTGGGGAATACATTTTATAATGGTGATTGAAACTCATAATGTCATTACTGTTTAAAAATTGCTAAAATTTCACAATTTGAAATGGGAATTGCAAGAGCAGATTCTTAGTAATTGTTATGAAAACCCATCTCCCATGCATTTTACCTCTAGTGGAAGTAGTGCTTACTTAAGAACTACAGCCCCCCTCTACTTTTTGTTTTGAAAATCACTGAGCTTTTGATTGTCTCCATTAATAGCCATTCTAGGTTTTCTTTCTGTGAAATGTTTAGGATTTATTCATAATGTGCTCAGCATGATGGAGTTGGAAAGATTACTTTTCGAAGCCAAGAGGCTTCTTGTCTGTGTTTTGCCAGTAGCCATATGATAAGGGCAAATCACTTCAGTCTCTGTAAAATGAGATTAGATCAGATGTCCTGTAAATTCTCTTCCTGATCTAAGATTTTGTGCTTCTGTTCTGAAAATGTAAAGGAATTGTACTTAAAAGCATAAGGTAAATTCAACTAAAGAGAACCTTTATGTGGGTTGATTAAATCAAGGTATTTTCCTTATTTGAAATTAAAAGGTAGTGACAGAACAGATGATGGAAACAGCATTTTAGAAAGAGCATTTTATAAAGACTTTAATTGCTACTTAAAGATTGGTAAAGATGATGTACAGTGGCATGAAATTTATCTTTAGTGTTAATGTATAGGAAATACTGTAGTAGAAGTTTGCTGTTCCTTGAACCTGTTATTTCCTGTGTTGGTTACATATAAATCATTTTTATAGAAATCTAAACCTTAAAAAAATTAACTCTTTGAGGCTGATTTTTTTTTTAGCTTTGTAGAAAACTCAGACCTGTAGTTCGAAGTTAACCTTTATTGAATTCCACTGTAAAACTGTGCCATCTAGAACTTTCTGCAATGAAGCAAATGTTGTATAGCTGTAGTCTTCAGTATTATAGTCACTAGCCATATGAGGCAGCTGAGCACTTGAAATATGGCTAGTGTAACCGAAAACATGAATTTTAAATTTTATTTAATTTTAATTAATTTAAATTTAAATAGCCACATGTGGCTAGCTGCTGGGACAGAGCTGTTCTAGGAAATGCTAAGCAGTGTGCCATAGCATAATTAGAAGACTTCAGTTCTAGTTCTCTACTGTGTCATTTCTGATTACTGCCCTTTACCCACTTTGGACTTAGCCTTTAGTCTTATTTTATTTATATTTTGGCCCTCATACTGGATCTTTGCGTAGCCTGGAATGGTCTTCCTAGCCAATGAAAATCTTATCCTTGAAGGCACAGCTTAAATGCCACCTCCTGCAAAGCTTTCCCGGATCCTCTGGACTATAGCAAAAGGCACTCTTATTATTTACATGACCTGTGGTAAGTCTTTTAACCCTTTTGATTCTTAATCTGTCATATGAGATACCTACATACCTCACAATGTGGGGTTTTTTTTGTGTGTGTGTGGGGGAGAGGTGATGAGGTGTGGGGGTCAGAGGAAATGGTGTATGTAAAAGCTCTGATAATTTTCAAGAATACACAACTGTAAGCTGATGATATGGTGTGAAAACTGAGTCTCAGAAAGATTGACTTCTCACCGTCTCCCATTTTCTGCCTCACTTTACTTAAAACTTCAATCCCAGTAATTATTTAGCTACATTGGTTTCTGTAATCCTCTAATCGTAATTTCCTTCTTGACTAGTTTCAAGTCTGTAGTCTACCACTGAAATCATTTCTTTGCCTGCACATCCACTGCTTGCTCATCTCTCTTCTAATTGTGCTAGCCTGGTGAAACTCAACCTAGCTGAAATCTTTACTCTCTGCCTTGTCAGTTTCTCCAGTCAGGCAGCTGAATGCTGATTGATGTCACTGTAAGTCAAGATTAGTAAGTACAAGTGGCTCTTGGTACTATTCTGAAATCATACATTTTCCTGGTTAGTTGTTCTCAAACTGTTTGGTCTTGGAACGTTTTTGTGCCCTTAAAAATTATTGAGGGGACTTCCCTGGTGGTCCAGTGGTTAAGAATCCATCTTGCAATGCAGGGGATGCTGGTTCGATCCCTGGTCGGGGAACTAAGATCCCACATGCCAGGGGCAACTAAGCCCACACGCTGCAACTACAGAGCTCACGCTCTCTGGAGCCCGCGTGCGGCAACTAGAGAGAAGCCCACGTGCCGCAACGAAGAGCCCGTGCGCTGCAACGAAAAATCCCACGTGCCTCAGCTAAGACCCGATGCAGCCAAAAAATAAAATAAATCAGTATTTAAAAAGATTTTTAAAAAATTATTGAGGACTACAGCAAGCTTTTCTTAATGTGGGTTTTATCTGTCAATATTTATTTGGTTAAATTTTAAAACTGAGAAATTTAAAAATGCTTTAATTCCTTCAAAAATAATAAACCCATTACATATTAACATATTTTTATGAAAAATAGGTATTTCCTATAAAAAAATTTAGTGGTAAGAGTAGCACTGTGTTTTATTTTGTGAATATCTTTAATGTCTGTCTTAATTGACAACAACTGGATTTTCATACCTGCTTCTGCATTCAGCCTGCTGAGTATCATGTTTTGTAGCCTCTGGAAAATCCACCATATACTCATGACAGAATGAGAATGAAAAAGACAAATAAGATCTTAGTATGACTGTGAAAATAGTTTTGACTTCATTAACCACCAGAAAAGGTCTTAGGTAATCTAAAGGGTCTCACTTTGAGTACTGTTACTTCAGTCTATCTACTCTTTCCCTACAGTTGTTTCACACCTTATTTCTTTTTATGCTTCTAGAACCTCCTCTTATTCTCATATGAAATCCTTTCTGTTTTAAAGAGAAAAGAGAAGTAGTCAGAAAAGAACTTTCACCACCATATCTACCAACCTATCTGTCTGTACTGGTAGTCTCTGCCTGCTATAGCTGATGCACAATGAAGGACCAACAGCATCTCTTCTAGTCCTGTCACATACTGCCTCTTCTCAACAATTGACCCTTCTCTTGTCTCATAAATTTTTTTCAGTCGTTTCAGTCAGCTTAAAAATATGCTATAACATCTCGCATTAAAAAAATACTCTCCCTGACCCATCATCTCTCTTGAGCTTCTATCTGATCTCTTTTTCTGCCCTTCTGGTAAAAATTCTCACAAAAGTTACATGTATAATAAATGTTTTCCAGTCCCTCTCCTATTCTCAATTTTAATAAAAACATCCTTACTGGGCCTAAGTGACATATAATAAGCTTCACATGTTTAAGGTGTACAGTTTGATAAATTTTAACAAAGATATATATACTGTTGAGTCATCATTACAGTGAAGATAGTGAATGTTATCCATTACCCCCAAAAGTTTCTTTGTGTCCCCTATAAAACATACATTTCATCCTTTCCTAACCCTCTTCCCCCAAGTAAGCACTGATTTGCTTTCTGTCACTATAAAGTAGTTGTCAATTTCTAGTTTTATATAAATTGAAACATACTATGTATGTCTTTTTCTGTCTTCTTCCAACATAATTATTTTGAAGTTCATCCAGATTGTTGCATATATCAGTTTATTTCCTTTTATTGCTGAGTAATATTTGGTTGTATGAGTATTCCTTATAAAATTTTTAAAAAGACTTTATTTTTTAATAGCAAAATTGAATAGGATGTACAGTTTCTATATGCCCCCTGGTCTGTGTGTGTCTCCCCTTCCTCCCTGCAACATCCCATACCAGAGTGGTGTAATTGTTACAGTCAATGAACCTGCACTGACATAACCCAAAGGCTGTAGTTTATATTAGGGTTCACGCTTAGTAGTGTACATTCTGTGGGTTTTGGTAAGTGTATAATGACATGTATCTACCATGATAGTATACCAGGATAGTTTCACTGCCCTAAAAATTCTGTGTTTTACCTGTTCATTTCTCTATACCCTCTAACCACTGATCTTTTTAGTGTCTTCATAGGTTTACCTTTTCCACAATATCATACAGTTGGAATCATTTAATATGTATCCTTTGCAGATTGGCTTTTTAAATTTAACAATATGCATTTAAGGTGACTCCATGTCTTTTTGTGGCTTGGTAGCTCATTTCATTTTAGCACTGAATAATACTTCATTGTCTGGATGTACCACAATTTAGTTATCCATTCTCCTACTAAAGGACAACTTGGTTGCTTGTGTGTTTTGGCAATTATGAATAAAGCTCTGTAAACACCCATGTGCCAGTTTCTGTGTGGGAGTAAGTTTTCTACTCATTTGGGTAAATACCAGGGAGCACAGTTGCTGGATTACATGGTAAGAGTATATTTCATTTTGTAAGAAACCACCCAACTGTCTTCCACAGTGGCTGTACCATTTTTCATTCCCACCAACAATGAATGGGAGTTCCTGTTGCTCCACAACTTTGTTAGCATTTGTTGTTGTCAGTGTTTGGATTTTGGCCATTCTCACAGGTGTGTAATGATATCTCATTGCAATTTGCAATTCCTTAATGATATGATGTTGAGCATCTTTTCATATACTTATTTGCCATCTGTATATCTTCCTTGGTAAGGTGTTTGTTAAGGTCTTTGGTCATTTTTGAATTGAGTTGTTTTCTTGTTGAGTTTTAAAAGTTCTTTGTGTATTTTGGTTAATAGTCCTTTATTACATATGTATTTTGAAAACATTTTCTCCTAGTCTGTGGCTTGTCTTCTCATTTTCTTGATAATGTCTTTTGCAGAGCAATAGTTTTCAATGTTGATGATGACCAGCTTATCGTTATTTCTTTTATGGAACATGTCTTTGATGTTGTATCTAAAATGTCATCACCATACCCAAGGTCATCTAGATTTTTGCCTATGTTATCATCTAGGAGTTTTCTGTTTTGTGTTTTACATTGCGGTCTGCAATCCATTTTTAGTTAATTTTTATGAAGGGTGTAAATTCTGTGTCTTGATTTATATTTTTGCACGTGGATGTCCAGTTGTTCCAGCACTGCTTGTTGAAAAGACTCTTTTTGCTCCATTATATTGCCTTTGTTTCTTTTAGAGATCAATTGACTATAGTAAAATTAATCTATTTCTGGGGTCTCTGTTCTATCAGTCTGTTCTTTCACCAGTGTCACTGTTTTGATTACTATATCTTTATAGTCAGTCTTGAAGTCATATGGCATGTCTTCTGACTTTGTTCTTTTCTGTCAGTATTGTGTTGGCTATTCTGTATCTTCTGTTTTTCCATATACGTTTTAGAATCAGTTTGTCAATATCCACAAAGCAATTTGTTGGGAGCAAGGATCATGTTGAATCTATAGATGGGAAGAACTGACATCTTGACAATATTGATTCAGTATTCTATGGAATATTCCATGGAATATTCTACATTTATTTAGTTCTTTAGTTTTTCTTATATAGATCTGGTACATATTTTTTTAGATTTATACCAAAATATTTTATTTTTTGGGTGCTAATGTAAATGATATTGTGTTTTTAATTTCAGATTCTATTTGTTTATCATTAATATAGGAAAGCAAATGTATCCTACAACCTTGCTATAATTGCTTATTAGTTTAAGAAGTTTTTTTGTTGATTCTTTCTGATTTTCTACATAGACGATCATGTGATTTGTGAACAATGTTTTATTTCGTCTTTTCTAATCAGTATATTATTTATTTCCTATTCTTAATACACCAGTATGATGTTGAAAAGGTACAACAGTGGGAACATCCTTGACCTGTTCCTGATCTTATGGTGAAAGCTTCTAGTTTCTCACCATTAAGTATGGTGTTAGCTGTAGGTTTTTTAAATGGATGTTCTTTATCAAGTTGAAGAAGATTCCTTCCTACTTGAGTATTCCTTTTTATTGCTGAGTAGTATTTCATTGTACAGGTATACCACAATTTGTTTATTCATTTACCTGTAGATGGACATTTGGGTTGGTTCCAGTTTCTGGCTGTTAAGAATGAAGCTGCTGTGAACATTTGTGTACAAGTCTTTGTATTGGCACATGCTTTTTTTTCACCTACTGAGTAAAGATAAAGGAGTGAAGTTGGTGGATGATATGGTGCTTGTATGTTAAAGAAACTGCCAAATTATCTTCCAGTGAGGAGGTACCGTTTTACAGTTCAACCAGCAATGTAGGAGAGTTGATTCTTCCACATTCTCTCCAACACTTGGTGTTGTCAATCTTTTAAAATTTCATCTACACTAATATGTAGTGGTGTCTTATTGTGGCCTTAATTTTACATTTCCCAGATGATGTTGAACATCTTTTCATGTGCTATTTGGTGATGTTTGTTCCAATCTATTGCCCATTTTTATTGACCTGTTTTGTATTTATGGAGTTTTGATAATTCTTTATGTATTTTGGATTCAAGTGCTTTGTCACCTATAAATCCTTTATTAGATTTCATTTGTAAAAGACATTTTTGCAGTAAGTGGCTTGTCTTAAGAAGTGTCTTTTGAAGAACAGAAAATTGTAAATTTTATGAAATCCATTGATTGTGCTTTTGATAACATATCTAAGAAAATATTTGCCAAACCAAGGTCACAAAAATTTACATTTGTACTTCAATATTAATTTTAGCAGTAGCTTGTCAGTTTTTATTAAAAGGTTGATTGGATTTTGATTGGGGTTGTGTTGAATCTATAGATCAATTTACAGAGAATTAATGTTTTAAAAATATTGAGCACTCTCTCTTGCAAGAGCAATGGAATCATCACTAACTGCTGAACAGTCATCGACAGGAAAACACTGGAACTCACCAAAAAAAGATACCCCACATCCAGAGACAAAGGAGAAGCTGCAATGAGATGGTAGGAAGGGTGCAATCACAATAAAAATCAAATCCCAACTGCTGGGTGGATGACTCGCAAACTGGAGAACACTTATACCACAGAAATCCAACCACTGGAGTGAAGGTTCTGAGCCCCACATAAGGCATCCCAACTAGTGGTCTGGCAATGGGAGGAGGAATTCCTAGAGAATCAGATTTTGAAGACCAGCATGATTTGATTGCACAGCTTTGACAGGAGTCGGGGAAACAGAGACTCCACTCTTGGAGGGCACACACAAAGTAGTGTGCTCATCAGGACCCAGGGGAAGGAGCACTGACCCCTTGGAAAACTGAACATGCTACTCTTGGAGGGTCTCTTGCAGACGCAGGGGGTGGCCGTGGCTCACCGCGGGGTCAGGGACCCTGGCAGCAGAAGTTCTGGGAAGTACTCCTTGGTGTCAGCCCTTCCAGAGTCCACCATTAGCCCAAGAGCTGGGTAGGCTCCAGTGCTGGGGCACGTCAGGCCAAACAACCAACAAGGAGGGAACCCAACCCCGCCCATCAACAGAGAAGCAGATTAAAGTTTTACTGAGCTCTGCCCACCAGAGCAACACGCAACTGTACCCACTACAACTCCCTCCCATCAAGAAGCTTGCACTTGCCTCTTAGATACCCTCATCCACCAGAGGGCAGACAGCAGAAGCAGGAAGAACTACAGTCTTGCAGCCTGTGGAATGAAAACCAATTTCACAGAAAGATAGATAAAATGAAAAGGCGGAGGACTATGTACCAGATGAAAGAACAAGATTAAACCTGAGAAAAACAACTAAATGAAGTGGAGGTAGGTAACCTTCCAGAAAAAGAATTCAGAATAATGATAGTGAAGATAATGATAGTGAAAAGAATGGAGGAAAAGATGGAGAAGATGCAAGAAATGTTTAACAAAGACCTAGAAGAATTAGAAAACAAACATCTAGAAAAACTAAAGAACAAACAGGTGAACAAAACAATAACTGAAATGAAAGCTACACTAGAAGGAATCAATAGCAGAATAGCTGAGGCAGAAGAATGGATAAGTGACTTGGAAGACAGAATGGTGAAATTCACTGCCATGGAACAGAATAAAGAAAAAAAGAATGAAAACAAATGAAGACAGCCTGAGAGACCTCTGGGACGAAATTAATTGCACCAACATTCACATTATATACGGTTCCCAGAAGGAGAAGAGGGAGAGAAAGGACCTGAGAAAATATTTGAATAGATTATAGTGGAAAGCTTCCCTAACATGGGAAAGGAAATAGCCACCCAGGTCCAGGAAGCACAGAGAGTCCCAGGCAGGATAAACCCAAGGAGAAACACGCTGAGACACATAGTAATCAAATTGACAAAAATTAAAGACAAAGAAAAATTATTGAAAGCAACAAGGGAAAAATGACAAATATCATACAAGGTAACTCCGATAAGGTTAACAGCTGATTTCTAAGCAGAAACTCTACAAGCCAGAAGGGAGTGGCAGGATATACTTACAGTGATGAAAGGGAAGAATGTACAACCAAGATTACTCTATCCATCAATGATCTCATTCAGATTTGTTGGAGAAATCAAAAGCTTTACAGACAAGCAAAAGCTAAGAGAATTCAGCACCACCATACCAGCTCTACAACAAATGCTAAAGGAACTTCTCTAACTGGGAAGCACAAGAGAAGAAAAGAATTTACAAAAACAAACCCAAAACAATTAAGAAAATGGTCATAGGAACATACATATCGATAATTACCTTAAACGTGAATGGATTAAATGCTCCAACCAAAAGACACAGGCTTGCTGAATGGATACAAAAACAAGACCCATATATATGTTGTCTACAAGAGACCCACTTCAGACATGAGGATACATACAGACTGAAAGTGAGGGGATGGAAAAAGCTATTCCATGCAAATGGAAATCAAAAGAAAGCTGGAGTAGCTATACTCATATCAGATAAAATAGACTTTAAAATAAAGAATGTTACAAGAGACAAGGAAGGACACTACATAATGATCAAGGGATCAATCCAAGGAGAAGGTGTAACAATTATAAATATATATGCACCCAACATAGGAGCACCTCAATACATAAGGCAACTGCTAGCAGCTATAAAAGAGGAAATCAACAGTAACACAGTAATAGTGGGGGACTTTAACACTTCACTTACACCAATGGACAGATCATCCAAAATGAAAATAAATAAGGAAACAGAAGCTTTAGATGACACAATAGACCAGATATATTTAATTGATATTTATAGGACCTTCCATCCAAAAACAGCAGATTACACTTTCTTCTCAAGTGTGCATGGAACATTCTCCAGGATAGGTCACATCTTTGGTCACAAATCAAGCCTCAGTAAGTTTAAGAAAATTAAAATCATATCAACCATCTTTTCTAACCACAATGCTATGACATTAGAAATGAATTACAAGGAAAAAATGTAAAAAACACAAATACATGAAGGCTAAACAATACGTTACTAAATAACCAAGAGATCACTGAAGAAATCAAAGAGGAAATCAAAAAATACCTAGAGACAAATGACAATGAAAACACAATGATCCAAAACCTATGGGAAGCAGCAAAAGCAGTTCTAAGAGGGTAGTTTATAGTTATACAAGCCTACCTCAAGAAACAAGAAAAATCTCAAATAATCTAACTTTACACTTAAAGGAACTAGAGAAAGAAGAACAAAAAATCTCCAAGTTGGCAGAAGTAAAGAAATCATAACAATCAGAGCAGAAATAAGAGAAATAGAAACAAAGAAAACAGTAGCAAAGATCAATAAAACTAAAAGCTGGTTCTTCGAGATGATGAGCAAAATTGATAAACCATTAGCCAGACTCATCAAGAAAAAGAGGGAGAGGACTCAAATCAACAAAATTAGAAATGAAAAAGCAGAAGTTAACAACAGACACCGCAGAAATACAGAGCATCCTAAGAGACTACTACAAGCAACTGTATGCCAATAAAATGGACAACCTGGAAGAAATGGACAATCTGGAAGAAATGGACAAATTCTTAGAAAGATATAACCTTCTAAGACTGAACCAGGAAGAAACAGAAAATATGAACAGACCAATCACAAGTAATTAAACTGTGATTAAAAATCTTCTAACAAACAAAAGTCCAGGACCAGATGGCTTCACAGGTGTATTCTATCAAACATTTGAGAAGAGGTAACACCGATCCTTCTCAAACTCTTCCAAAAAACTGCAGAGGAAGGAACACTCTCATACTCATTCTACGAGGCCACCATCACCCTGATACCGAAACCAAAAATACTACAAAAAAAGAATATTACAGACCAATATCACTGATGACTATAGATGTAAAAATCCTCAACAGAATACTAGCAAACAGAATCCAACAACACATTAAAAGTATCATACACGGGCTTCCCTGGTGGCGCAGTGGTTGAGAATCCGCCTGCCGATGCAGGGGACACGGGTTCGTGCCCCGGTCCGGGAAGATCCCACATGCTGCAGAGCGGCTGGGCCCGTGAGCCATGGCCGCTGAGCCTGTGCGTCCGGAGCCTGCGCTCTGCAACGGGAGAGGCCACAACAGTGAGAGGCCCGCGTACCACCAAAAAAAAATTAAAAAATAAAAATAAATAAAAATAAATAAATAAAAGTATCATACACTATCATCAAGTGGGATTTATCCCAGAGATGCAAGGATTCTTAAATATATGCAAATCAACTAGTGTGATACACCATATTAACAAATTGAAGAATAAAAACCATATGATCACCTCAATAGATGCAGAAAAAGCTTTTGACAAAATTCAACAACCATTTATGATAAAAACTCTGCAGCACGTGGGCACAGAGGGAACCTACCTCAACATAATAAAGGCCATATATGACAAAGCCATAGCAAACATCATTCTCAATGGTGAAAAACTGAAAGCATTTCTTCTAAGATCAGGAACAAGACAAGGATGTCCACTCTCGCCACTATTGTTCAACATAGTTTTGGAAGTCCTAGCCACGGCAATCAGAAGAAAAAGAAATAAAAGGAATACAAAGAGGAAAAGAAGTAAAACTGTCACTATTTGCAGATGACATGGTACTATGCATAGAGAATCCTAAAGATGCCACCAGAAAACAACTAGACGTAATCAGTGAATTTGGTAAAGTTGCGGGATACAAAATTAATGCACAGGAATCTCTTGCATTCCTAAACACTAACAACGAAAGATCAGAAAGAGAAATTAAGGAAATAATCCCATTCACCATTGCAACTAAAAGAATGAAATACCTAGGAATAAACCTACCAATGGAGGTAAAAGACGTGTACTCAGAAACTATGACACTGATGAAAGAAATCAAAGGTGACACAAATAGATGGAGAGATATACCATGTTCTTGGATTGGAAGAATTAAAATTGTGAAAACGACTCTACTACCCAAAGCAATCTACAGATTCAATGCAATCCCTATGAATTTACCAGTGACATTTTTTTTATAGAACTAGAACAAAAAATCTTAAAATTTGTATGGAGACACAAAAGACCCTGAATAGCCAAAGCAATCTTGTGGGAAAAAAAACGGAGCTGGAGGAATCAGACTCCCTGACTTCAGACTATATATACTACTAAGCTACAGTAATCAAGACAATATGATACTAGCACAGAAACTGAAATATAGATCAATGGAACAGGATCGAAATCCCAGAGATAAACCCCCACACCTGTGGTCAACTAATCTATGACAAAGGAGGCAAGGATATACAATGGAGAAAAGACAGCCTCTTCAGTAAGTGGTGCTGGGAAAACTGGACAGCTACATGTAAAATAATGAAATTAGAACACTCCCTAACACCATACACAAAAATAAACTCAAAATGGATTAAAAGCTTAATGTAAGGCCAGACACTATAGAACTCTTAGAGGAAAACATAGAAAGAACACTCTTTGACATAAATTACAGCAAGATCTTTTTTGATCCACCTCCTAGAGTAATGGAAATAAAAACAAAAATAAACAAATGGGACCTAATGAAACTTAAAAGCTTTTGCACAGCAAAGGAAACTATAAACAAAATGAAACGCCAACCCTCAGAATGGGAGAAAATATTTGCAAACCAATCAATGGACAAAGGATTAATCTCATGCAGCTCAATATTAGAAAAAGAAACAATCCAGTCAAAAAAGGGGCAGAAGAGCAAAATAGACATCTCTACAAAGAAGACATACAGATGGCCAAGAGGCACATGAAAAGCTGCTCAACATCAGTAATTATTAGAGAAATGGAAATCAAAACTACAATGAGGTATCACCTCACCCCACACCAGTTAGAATGGGCATCATTAGAAAATCTACAAACAACAAATGCTGTAGAGGGTGTGGAGAAAAGGGAACCCTCTTGCACTGTTGTTGGGAATGTAAATGGATACATCCACTATGGAGAACAGTATGGAGGTTCCTTAAAAAACTAAAAGTAGAATTACCATATGATTCAGCAATCCCACTACTGGGCATATACCCTGAGAAAACCATAATTCAAAAAGAGTCATGTACCACAATGTTCATTGCAGCACTATTTATAATAGCCAGGCCATGGAAGCAACCTAAATGCCGATCAGCAGACGAATGGATAAAGAAGATGTGGTACATATACAATGGAATATTACTCAGCCATAAAAAGGAACAAAATTGGGTCATTTGTAGAGTCGTGGATGGACCTAGAGACATATAGAGTAAAATAAGTCTGAAAGAGAAAAACAAATATATTAACGCATACATGTGGAATCTGGAAAAATGGTACAGATGAACAATTTTGCAGGCCAGAAATAGAGGTACAGATGAAGAGAACAAATGTATGGACACCAAGGGGGGAAAGTAGGGGGTGGGGTGGGGTGAATTGGAAGATTGGGATTGACATGTATACACTAACATGTATAAAATGGATGACTAGGGCTTCCCTGGCGGCACAGTGGTTGAGAGTCTGTCTGCCGATGCAGGGGACACGGATTCGTGCCCCGGTCCAGGAAGATCCCACATGCCGCGGAGCAACTAGGCCTGTGAGCCATGGCTGCTGAGCCTGCGTGTCCGGAGCCTGTACTCTGTAACAGGAGAGGCCACAGCAGTGAGAGGCCCACATACTGGGAAAAAAAAAAAAAAAAAAAAGCGTGACTAATAAGAGCCTGTTGTATAAAAAAATTAATTTAGTTTAATTTAAAAATATTGAATCTCCTGATCTATGAACAAGTATGCCTTTGCATTTATTTTATTTAGGTCTTTTACTTCTCTCAGCCAATTTTGCAGCTTTTAACTGTACTAGTTTTTCATAGCTTTTGTCAGATCTCTTCTTAGCCTATCTTTTTTTTTTTTTTAATGCTAAACAATAGTGTTGAAAATTTCTTCCCAATTTTTCATTGCTAATTCATAAAAATGTATTTGACCTTTGTATATTGATCTTAGGTCCTACATAAGACTACTACCATCCTTGCTAATCACCCTTGTTATAGTAGCTTTTTTGTAGATTCCATCTGATAGTCTACACAGATGATTGTATTTCCTGCAAGTAAAGACAGTTTTATTCTTTCCTAATCTGGATGCCTTTTATTTTGCTTTCTTGGCTGATTGTACTGGGTGGAATCTTCAGTTTGAGGTTGCATAGGACTCAGAGACTGCCTGGCTCTTTAGGCTCTCTCTCCCTAGTTGTGGCTCTGGAATTCACTATGGGCGGTAAGCTGAGGCCAGTCATCTGGCTCATCCGTGTGTTTGCTGTCTCTCGGGGATCATTCTCTTTTGTTGCGTGCTGCTTATTGTCTTGATATGGTTGTTTCAAGCAGGTGGGTACATCCTGTTACTCTTCCTTGGCTAGAATCAGAGTGTCCATACTATTACAAATCTAGTCCAATCAGGTTTTTATCCTCACCACTCACTAAAGACAGTTGCCAAATTCATTAGTTACTTATCAGTCCTCTTTTTTGGCCTATACAGCATTTGGAGTAATTGATCACTCTCTTTCTAGGTACTTGCTAACTTACTGTGCAGGATACTTCTTGGTCCTCTTCTTTCTTCCCTGGCCACCCTTTGCCATCTTTTCTGAATTCTATTTAACTTCCAAACCTTTAAATGTTTGAATGCTCCATGGGTGCTTAGTCTTTGTGTCATTAATACCCTTTAGTGGTTTCATTCAGCCTAATAACTTTATATACCTTTTTATAGGTTGATTACTCTAAATTTACATTCTCAGTCCATCACTCTCTCCAGAACAGCATATTTTTATGTATTCAGCTGCTTATAAATATATCCATTTGGTTGTGAAATAGGTATCACAAACTTAACAAGTTGAAAACTGCACTTCTGAACTCTACCCCTTAAAAATGCTCCACTTGCTAATTCTCATTTTGGTAAATGGCAACTCCACCATCCCACTTACTCAGGCCATAACTTTGGAGTAATTTTGGCTTCTCTGTTTATCTTTGACCCAATATTTGGTTCCATCACCAAAAATCCTATTTGGTTTGCTTTCAAGAAAAATACAGTATATCCAGAACCTGACCACTACTTAACACTGCCACTTTGATTAGTATGGTCCAGACCCCATCTTCTCTCTCCTCCTTTAACAGAATACATTCTTAACTGGAATCCTTGGTTTAGTCGTTTTAAAAGGTAAATTAGAATATGTCATGTTTCTGCTAAAAACTGTCTAGTTTTTCATTTTATCAGGATTAATAAAAGCCAAGTCCTACAAATGTATAGTCTGGTCCCCTGCTGCCACTGTGGCCTCATTTCCTGCCATTCTTCCTCTTACTTCACTATAGGGACACTGAAAGGTTCTTTTTTCTCACTTTTTCACTTTTTAAAAATCTCTGCTCCAGTGTTATTTTAAAAAGACCTTCTTTTATCACTCTTTGATCAAAAAGTTATGGTTCTACTGTAAAGTAATAACTGTCCCTTTTACCTTCTTTTATTTTCCTCCATAGTTCTTACTATCTGATATCTTTTTATTTTCTTGTTAATTCTGTCTTTCCAATTAGAATGTAAACCCCGTAAAGACAGGGACATCTGTCTGTTCAGTACTATTCCCAGCACGTAGAACAGTGCCTGGAAACAAAGTGCATACTTAATACATACTGATAGATTAATGCCCTGGATTCTCTCAACCATTTTTGATATGTGATCCAAGCTTTTCCTTAGAATATAGGATCTCCTATGATCCCAGAGTTAGAGATTCTTTCATACTCTAATAGTATTTGAGTTTTCAGCTTATAAATAGTTTTCACATTTTATTAGTCGTTTGGCTCTACTCTGTCTGCACTTATCTCTATTTTGAGTGCTGTTTGGGGATATTGTTGAAAAGACTTTCGTTACATATTTGAAATTGACATGGCAAACATTTATCAGTTTAAAACAATTCAGACTAATTACTGAATGTATATATTTAATTCCTCTAAAATGTTTTTAAGTGTGCTGAAATTGTTGAGGATACCTAGATTCTCGGATTTTACTAGTCTCTTGAAAATGTATACTTATTTCAGTCGTTGCTTTAAAAAATTATTCTAAATTTTGAGGAGTCTGAAAGGATCCCTACTTCAGAGATGTTTGGAAGTGTTGTTTGTAGTTGGACACAGTACAATCAATAAATGTTGCATTTGTATACTATTTGCATATACTTATTCTCTAGATCCTAACATTTGGAAGATCCTGGGACCTAAAATGTCCAAGATCCCTGTAATTTCTTGTAGGTTGAAAAGTAAAATGTAATAAATGATAATATTAAAATATCAAAAAGGATAGTATTAAAGATAGATTTGTGATGACTTCTTTTAGTTCTTGGTTCATTTCTTGGACAATTGCCACTTTACTCGTACTTCCATTTCAATCAGTTTTCTTTAATGTGATTTCTAATATGAATCTCAAGTCTTTCTGTTTGTTTTTGTTTTGAAAAAATGCATAGAAGTTATTACATCAGCCTTATATATTTTTTTTTCTGTTAGAAGCTTCTTGGTCAATATATATATATTTCCTGATGACTTGAATCCTTTGGGTACTCTAAATACTCACTGAATGACTATACAAGTACATATGAAAATTCTGAACAGTTGTTTATTTTTGGTTGTTGTGTTTTCATGGGAGCCACAGGTAGGGGAAAAGCAATCCTTTCTCTCTTTCTCTTTGAAAGGATAATAAGTTCAGTTGATTAATGACAAAACTTTTTATTTGATTTATATCAAATAGACACAGAGCAGAAACAGAACATCGTATTTTACCATGTTTTTCCTTGGCTTCTAGAGTGTGCAGTAGCCAGGATATTACAAAGTTAGGGTCTTGCCAGACATGATAGGTTCAATTCTTTGCTGTTTTTAGCCTCTTTATATTGTAGGCTTTACATCACCATTAATGAAGAACATACTTCAAAAAAACTTAGATCTTTAGTAATAAACAGTTGTTTCTCCAGTACACTTCTGCTCTCCAGTCAAACACTCCAGTGACGCTTCAGATGGGAAAGTGGGTGGAAGAAGAAGGCTTAATGTTTGGGAGATCTTGAGTAGTGAGGCATTCTAATATTGACCTTGGTCTAAGAACCACAAAGGAAAATCTGTTTCTCCACGGTCCATGGGGGAAAATCTTATTCAGAAGTGACTTTTAACTTTTGGGTTTAGTCTAGGATGGGAAATGTAATAGACACTTTTGTTTGCAAGCAGCAGAAACTAACTCTGGCTAACTGAAAAACAAGGAGATAGGTCATTAGAAGCTCATGGAATCTAAGGGAGAGCCAAATTATCAGTACTTAAAGGGTAGTATTAAAGCCTTGAGTAAAGGTTTAAGGTTTGAAACAAACAAAAAAGTTTTACACCAGAATTGACTTTTGCAACAAGCAAAAACTACTCAGAATGTTTCTGTAGAAAAATTAGAAAGTAAAAAACCACTCATAACCTCCTAGAAATTAAAACAAAAAAATCAAAAAGAAAAACCTGATAGTTACATTAACATTTGTTTTTGAGTAAAATTGAACATGTTAAAAAAAGCCATTTATAGTTTTTTGGTAAATATCTGCTCAGGCTCCTCAATTATTAGAGGGTTAGTTTTTTTGGTCAAATCTATCCACTTTTTCCTTGGTGGTTTTTCTGTCTTTGTTGTTATGCGGAGAGTGGTTTTCCCCATTTAAGTATTGTAAAGTATTTTAAATACATTTTTGATTCAGTGGATCCATCTTTTCTTTTTTCTATCTCCAAATATTCTCTTTAGTAATGGTGGCCATTAGCCATGGTTCTTTTTTCTTTTTTTTTCAAAAATTTTTCTTTAATTAATGTATAGTTGACTTACAATATATTAGTTTCAGATGTACAACATAGTAATTTGATATAGAATATATCGCAAAGTTATTATGCAATATTGATTATATTCCCTGTGCTGCACATTGTATCCTTGTAACTTTTTATTTTGTACCTTGTAGTTTGTACGTCTTAAACCCCTTCACCTGTTGTGCCCCTCTTCACAACTCTCTTACCTTCTCTCCTCCCTTCATAACTCTCTCCCCTTCTCTCCCCTCCCCTCTCTCCCACTAGTTTATTCTATCTGTGAGGTGATATCTCATTGTGGTTTTGATTTGCATTTGTATATGACGATACAAATAAAGAGATTCTATATATAAGAGAAAACATACAGTATAATATTTGTCTTTCTCTGTCTTATTTTACTAAGCAAAATATCCTCCAGGTCTATCTATTTTGTCACAAATGACAAAGTTTTATTCTTTTTTATAACTAATAGTCCATTTTGTGCATGTGTGTGTGTGTGTGTGTATTACATCTTCTTTATGGATATTTAAGTCATTTCTGTGTTTTGCCTCTTGTAAATAATACTGCTTGAACATTGGCGTGCATATATCTTTTCAAATTAGTGCTTTTGTTTTTTCAGGTAAATACTCAGGAGTGGAATTGCTAGATCATATGGTAGTTCTATTTTTAATATTTTGAGGAACCTTCATACTTCTCATATTGGCTGTACCAATATACATTTCCACCAGCTGTGCATGAAGGTTCCTTTCTCTCCACATTCTCATCAATACTTGTTATTTTTTTGGATGATAGCCATTCTCACTTGTGAGGTAATATCTCATTGTGGTTTTGATTTGCATTTGTTTTTGATGATAGTGATGTTGACCATCTTTTCATGTACTTGTTGGCCATCTGTTTCTTCTTTGGAAAAATGCCTGTCCAGGTCCCTCTGCCCATGTTTTAATTGGGTTGTTTAGTTTTTTGATATTGAGTTGTATGAGTTATTTATTTAGTTTGGATAGTAATCCTTTATTGGACATACCATTTGCAAATATCTTTCCCCATTCAGTAGGTTGTCTTTTCGTTTTGTTGGTTTCTTTCACTGTGAAAAAGTGTTTAAGTTTGATTTGGTCCCATTTGTTTATTTTTGCTTTTGTTTCCCTTGCCTGAGGAGACAGATCCAAAAAAATATTGCTAAGACTAATTTCAAAGAATGTATTGCCTATGCTCTCTTATAGGAGTTTTATGTTTTCAGGTCTTGCATTTGGGTCTTTAATCCATTTTGAGTTTTTGTGTGTGGGTTTGTTTCTGGGCTCTCTATTCTGTTCCATTGATCATGTGTCTATTTTTATACCAGTACCACAGTGTTCTGATTATTGTGGCTTTGTAGTATAGTCAGAAGTCAAGGAGTGTGATACCTCCAGCTTTTTTTTTTTTTTTTTAATTGCTTATGCTGTTAGGGTTCTTTTGTGTTTCCATACGAATTTTAAGATTATTTGTTCTAGTTCTGTGAAATATGCCACTGGAATTTTGATAGGAATTGCATTGAGCCTGTAGATTGCTTTGGGTAGTATGGGTATTTTAACAATCCATGTACATGGGATATCTTTCCATTTATTTGTGTCTTTTAAAATTTCTTTTATCAGTGTCTTATAGCTTTCAACGTACAGGTCTTCACCTTCTTGGTTAAATTTATTTTTTAATTTTTTGGCCACACCATGTGGCTCGTGGGATCTTAGTTCCCTGACCAGGGATCAAATCTGGGCCCTTGGTAGCTCTAACCACTGGACTGCCAGGGAATTCCCATCCTTGGTTAAATTTATTCTAGGTGTTTTATTCTTTTTGGTGCAATTGTAAATGGAATTGTTTTCTTAATTTCTATTTCTGATAGTTTGTCATTCTGTGTAGAAATCCACAAGTTTTTGTATATTGATTATGTAACCTGCAACTTCACTGAATCTATTATTTCTCATTTTTTTTGGTGGAGGCTTTAGTGTTTTCTATATATAGTAGTGTGTCATCTGCAATGACAGTTTTACTTATTCCTTTCCAAATGGAATGCCTTTATTTCTTCTTCGTGTGTGCTTGCTGTGGCTAGGACTCTCAATATTATGTTAAGTAGAAGTGGCTAGAGTGTGCATGCTTGTTTTGTCCCTGATCTTAAAGGAAAAGCTTTTAGCTTTTCACCATTGAGTATGATATTAGCTGTGGGTTTGTCGTAAATGTCCTTTATTATGTTTAGGTATATTCCCTCTATACCAAATTTGTTGAGAATTTATCGTAAATAGACGTTAAATGCTTTTGTGTGTTTTTTTTTTTTTTTTTTTTTTGCATCTCTTGAGATGATCGTGTGCTTTTTTTACCCTTCGCTTTGTTAATGTGGTGTATCACATTGATTGATTTGCAGATATTGGACCATCCTGAAATACTGCTTGATCATGATGTGTGGTCCTTTTTATGTGTTGTTGAATTCTGTTTGCTAATATTTTGTTGAGGATTTTTGCATCTGTGTTCATCAGAGATACTGGTCTGCTGTTTTCTTTTTTTGTAGTGTCTTTTTCTGATTTTGGTATGAGGGTAAAGCTGGCCTTGCAGAATGAGTTTCAGAGTGTTCTCTGCTCTTTAGCTTTTTGGAATAGTTTGTGAAGGATAGGTACTGACTCTTCAAATGTTTGGTAGAATTGCCCTGTGAAGCTGTCTGGTCCTGGGCTTTAGTTTTTTTGGACTTTTTTGATTACTGATTCAATTTCATTACTTGTAATTGGTTTGTCCAGATTTTCTATTTATTTGTTCCTGATTCAATCTTAGAAGATTGTAATGTCTAGGAATTTATCCATTTTTGGGGGGTTGTTCAGTTTGTTGGTGTATAACTGTGGTATTATGATTGTTTGTTGTACTTCTGTGATGTTGTCTGTAACTTTTCTTTTGTTTCTAATTTTATTTGGGCTTTCTTTTTCTGGAAGATTGTGACTAAAGATTTATAAATTTTGTTTCTCTGTTCAAAAACCCAGCTCTTGGTTTCATTGGTCTTTTCTGTTGGTGGGTTTTTTTTTTTTTTTCAGTCTCTATTTTATTTATTTCTGCTCTGATCTTTATAATTTTCCTCCTTCTACTACCTACCTTTGGGCTTTGTCTTCTTTTTTAATTCTGTTAGATGTAAAGTTAGGTTGTTTGAGATTTTTCTTGTTTCTTGAGGTTGGCTTGTATCTTCCCTCTTGGAACTGTTTTTACTATGTCCCATGGATTTTGGAAAGTTGTGTTTCTGTTTTCATTTGTCTCAAGGTATTTTTTAATTTTCTCTTTAATTTGTTCATGGACGCATTGTGGTATTTTTTTGTGATTTGTTTTTAGTAGCATGTTGTTCAGTCTCCATGTTTGTATTTTTTCCATTTTTCTTTCTGTAATTAATTTCTAGTTTCACACCATTGTGGTCAGAAAGGATGCTTGATATAATTTCAGTCTGTTAAATTTACTGAGACCTCTTTTGTGGCCTAGCATGTATATTTCCTGGAGAAAGTTCCATGTGCACTTGAAAAGAACATGTATTCTGTGTTGGAATGAGAGATCTATTCTGTAGATATCTATTAAGTCCAACTGGTGTAATATGTCATTTAAGACCACTGTTTCCTTATTGGTTTTCTGTCTGGATGATCTATTCACTGATGTAAGTAGGGTCTTATAATCCCATACTGTTACCATATTTTGTCAAGTTTTTCCTTTGTGTATTATTATTTGCTATATATATTTAGGTGCTCCTATTAGGTACTCCTATATTAGGTGCATATATGTTTACAAATGTTACATCTGCTTCCTGGATTGATCCCTTTATCATTATATGATGTCCTTCTTTGTCTTTTGCTCTGGATTTTGTTTTAAAGTCTGTTCTGCCTGATACGAGTATTGCTACCCCATAAACTGTTATTCTTAAGGTTGTAAGGAGATAGCATTAGCACTATCCCTTCAAGTTAATTCTGATACTTAGTGTCTTAGTAAGGTGGGATTGCTATAACAAAACACTATAGACTGGTTGGCTTAAACATCTGACATTTATTTCTTATAGTTCTGTGAGTTTGAGAAATCCAAGATCAAGGTGCAGGCAGATTCAGTTCCTGTTGAGGACCCTTTCCTGACTTGTAGACAGCCACCTTCTTGCTTTGTCCTCACAGAGAGGGGGAGAGAGCTCTACTATCTCTTCCTTTTCTTATGAGGACACTAATGCCAGCCTGTGGGCCCTGCCCTCATATAACCTAATTACCACAAAAAGACCCCACCACCAGTTAGGTATTCAATATATACATTTTGGAGGAACACAAACATTCAGTCCATAATACGTCTTTTATCTTATCTTTTCTACTTCCAGCTGAGGAAGATGATTCTGTTTTTTTTTTTTTTTTTTTTTTTTGCAGTACGTGGGCCTCTCACTGTTGTGGCCTCTCCTGTTGCGGAGCACAGGCTCCGGACACGCAGGCTCAGCGGCCATGGCTCACGGGCCCAGCCGCTCCGTGGCATGTGGGATCTTCCCGGACCGGGGCACGAACCCACGTCCCCTGCATCGGCAGGCAGACTCTCAACCACTGCGCCACCAGGGAAGCCCGATTCTGTTTATTTTTTATTTGCTTTTATTTTGAACATTATTTACTGTGATTCTGACATCAAAGAAGAACACAAAGTAAAAACTAAAAGTTCTTTTTTTAATCCTTAGTAGTGTCACTCCTTAGAGTAACTAATGTTTATCTTCCAGAATATACAAAAAATGATTGTCAGTATATATGGAATATGTGGCTCATTTTTTTACATTTAGATCTTCAGTCCATCTGGATTTGTGTGTGTGTGTGTGTGTGTGTGTGTGTGTGTGTGTGTGTGTTTAGTAAAGCAGGGGTAGATCTATTTCCAAATATTAGCTCTTGTCCTTTCATCGTCTTGACTAATTCATTATTTCCCCACTTGTACAACATATTACATATTGTATGCCATTCTATATGTTGGTCTGTTTGTGTACTTTCAATTGTGTTAAGACATTAAGGTTTTTATTATTTCTATTTTAGTATTCTTTCTCCCCTTTACTGTGCCATTGTGGTTTTTTTTTTTTAAACATATTGGCCCTAGTCTAGTTTCAAGAATTTTTGTCATGGTTTTTACTGCAGTTGCATTGAATTTGTGTGCTAACATGGAGAGATTTGCCGTCTATGTAGTAGGTATTACGTCTTTCTTCTCAGGAACATATCTTCCATTTACTCAAGTTAATTGCTCAGGTTTCTAGGTTCTTTACAACATTATTCATGGGTGTTTTAAATGTTAATATTTTGCAAATATTGACTTTTTCTACAGTAAGTTTGTAAAGATTATCACTTGTTATGGCATGATGAGTATACATTTTGTATACAGTTTGCATAGTTTTCAAGCAACCACATTATTTGTTCTAATAGTGCTTTACTTGGCCTTCTTAGGTTTTTCTAGTAATAGGTTTTTCAAATAATAATTTTGTCTGTTCCTTTCTTATTCTTATTCTTCCTTCTTTCCTTTCCTTGTCTCATTGGGAATTTCTAGTCTAAGTTGAATGTTGATAATGACAGTGCACCATCTTGTCTTGGTCTTTCATTAATAACCATGCCCACTTTTAAATTTTAGCGTTGTGATGGCCATTGATTTGAGAAAAATCTACTTTATTATTAAGAATCCTTTTCTCAGTTGTTATTTTTCAAAAAGTCAGATAATGAGGGCTTCCCTGGTGGCACAGTGGTTAAAAATCGACCTGCCAATGCAGGGGACACAGGTTCAAGCCCTGGTCTGGGAAGATCCCACATGCTGCGGAGCAACCCGTGCACCACAACTACTGAGCCTGCACTCTAGAGCCTGCGAGCCACAACTACTGAAGGCTGCGTGTCTAGAGCCCATGCTCCACAACAAGAGAAGCCACCACAATGAGAAGCCCGCGCAGCACAACAAGGCGTAGCCCCTGCTTGCCGCAACTAGAGAAAGCCTGTGTGCAGCAACAAAGATTGAACGCGGCCAAAAATTAAAAAATAAATAAATTTTAAAAAATCAGATAATGAATATTGAATTCTATTAAATGTCTTTTTGGCATCAGATGAGAAAGTTATGTGACCTTTCAGTGTGATGAACAGTTTAAGAATATCCCTACATTCTTGAATATCCTACTTGGTCATTGTATCTTTTTCTTTAAATAAAGAGCTGTGTGTTCTTTCATAATATTATATGAAATTTTCAATATTTGTAAATTGCCCTTTCATTTGCATAGTTTTGGGTATAGTACTGGGCTTATGATAGCTTTTTAAAATGCATTAGAATACTTTCATATTTTATATGTTTTAGGTTAAATTTTAAAATCTTTGTAATTATGCTTGAAAGCAATGATGGTAAATTTTTTGGACTTGATACTTTTTTGGTGGAGTGGCTGAAAGAAAGTCTTTTTCTTCCATAGCTGTTAAGTATGGTCATTGTGAATTGTCAGTCCTTTTTTGTAATATCCTCAGTCATCTCTTGGGTGGTGAAGTTTGCCCTCTTATCTAACTATTTATTTGTCTATCTATGTATGTATCCATGTATGTATCTATCTAATATATTCATTTATGGTTTTTTTTCCTCCCAAGAAGGAAAAATATTATTCATGGAAATAATATTGTGTAAAGGTTTTGTTGTTGTTTAGAACTGTTGAATACGTTTAAACACATTTTTCTTCGTTATCTTTTTAAGTGATACCCTTCTGCATTTTTATGTTGATTTAAAAATATTAACTAGACATAACTCTAAATGTTAAAGGTATTTATACAGTTTCCATATTCAAATGCTTATATTGGTTTACTTCTTAGTTTGAGCATTTATTTTGCCAGGACATGTATGTGAGTTGCGAACTCTCCAAGGATTTGTTATATATGTTCTAATATACCTGTCAGTGAAGAGCATCTTGCTTGAGTTTAGTATTCATGAGTATTAGTCATATGTTCCTTAAAATGATTTATATTTCATCCATTGCTTTTAGGAAGGAAATCAGTATTATAAAAGTGAAGTTTAGTATCATTTTATTTTAACTTTTGCTTGTAGGATAGTTTTTCTTCATCTGTGAGATAGAAGAACTTAATTTCACATTTATATGTGTTTTTTAAATTCATGTTTTCTGGCAGTTGGTCTATCTTTAATGAAGTGTTTTATACAGATTTTTGGTAGAGGGACTCTCCAAAGGAAGAAACTTTGGTATTATATTTGGTTTGACAGACCTAAATGTATTAATTATCTGTTGCTGAGTAACAAAATACCCTAAAATTTAATAGTGTTAAAACAGCATATATTTATCACCTCTCAGTTTCTTTGGGTCAGGAATCTAGGCATAGATCAGCTGGATCCTTTGTTTCAGAGTTTCTCACAAGGCTGCAATCAGGGTGTCAGCTAGGGCTGGGACCTTACCTGGTGGCTTGACTGGGAAAGGACCTGCTCTTAAGCTTACTCTTGGCCCAATCTAGTGCCTTTCCCACTGCAACACATATTGGTGATTATTTGATTCACTTAAGAATCATTCTTTGGGTCTTAAATCCAGCCCTGGGAACATCTAGCTCTTTTCAGTCCTTCCTGTTACTCAGTCATTAGTGTTTGTCTCTGTGTGTGTGTGTGTGTGTGTGTGTGTGTGTGTGTGTGTGTGTGTGTGTACTGACACAAGGAGAAGAAGGGAGAGAGGAAAACAGGAAGGGAGGGAATTTGATCATATGTTAATGTAACTTTTTTTCATTTTTAAGAACTATGCTTTTTTGTTTTTCCTTAGGTGCCTTAGCTGGACCAGTTATTGTGGAGCCACATGTCACAGCAATATGGGGAAAGAATGTTTCGCTGAAGTGTTTAATTGAAGGAAATGAAACTATAACACAAATTTTATGGGAGAAGATACATGGCAAAAGTGCACAGACTGTTGCAGTTCATCATCCTCAATATGGATTCTCTGTTCAAGGAGAATATCAGGGAAGAGTCTTGTTTAAAAACTATTCACTTAATGATGCAACAATTACTCTACATAACATAGGATTCTCTGATTCTGGACAATATATATGCAAAGCTGTTACATTCCCACTTGGAAATGCTCAGTCCTCTACAACTGTTACTGTATTAGGTAGGTGTACTTGAGTTGTATATTTTGGTGGTGTGGTGAGGATTATTGTAAAAGTATTTTCAAGAACTTAAAATGATTGAAATTATATATAAATGTAGGTTTAAAATAAAAGAATTCAGATATGTTTTTTCAAGTTCTGTCATAAAATTCTATGATTCTAGACTCTCAGTTTAAACTAAATCTTGTCCGTATCTACCTGTGTATCTGTATAAAGCTGTGTAATTTATAGCTATTTTACTTTCTTCATGCAAGATTGTTTTTTTATTTATAATACTAAGTGCTGAGTTTCTTTGACATTTATTTTCATTATTTCCCCTCTAATTTTCAACCTTTAAATTACCATCTTTAAATAAGCTTTTCCATTTTTTAAGGGACTGTGGTCTTAGAGCCATTGACATCTCATGTTTGTTTTTCAAATCAGATTTTATTTCTGCTGTTGTGGATTTGCATAGCTATTTGAATCTTGGTCTCTTGCTTGCATTGAAAGATCTTCTGCCTTTTCCTATCTGATAACTATTAAAGTTTGTAGCAGAATTTAGGAAGAGCTTATTAGCATTAAAATAGTCACCTGCAGTGAAAGGTAAACCAATTTGGAATAGCTGGTGAGTACTTTTATAATACTAGAAGGAGGATTAAGGAGTAAAAGCAACTGTAGCCATTTCCACCCAGAGTGGAACTCCTTTAATGGGTGGTCTTTGCTATGAATCTGCCTTTTTGCCTGTCAGGGGACTTTTTAAGGTCCGCTGATAGCTTTCCGTACTCAATCCTTCTTCACTTTTCTTCCAGATGTTGTTCCCTAATAAGCCTTTTGTACTCCTCATTTGATCTCAGTATCTGCTTCCAGAGAACCAAATAACTACACAACCTCTAATATTTAATGGCATGATTTCAGGGTCACTGATGTGCAGGAAAGAAATTTTGTCCAAATATGTTATATATTTTTTTATGTTGAGAAATACTATTTAAAAATAGAAATAAAATTAAATATTTGAAGACTTTAATGTTTAAGAGCCTGACCTAAGAGCTGTGGGAAAAATATAACTTATATTTACAAAATTGATACTTTTGAGAACTGTTTTGATTGGAAGGCAGGGCATAAATATCTGAAAAATCAAGTGCAAGCCATTGGGGTAAAAAGTCACAGAAAAATTCAGTGTCAAGAAAAAATAGATAAATCGCATATAGAAGAGAAAACTCGTGAATAAGACTTTTTGCTTTAAATATTAGTAATTCCCCTTAAATTAACACAATACTCAATGGTTTAAAACTCTACTGTTGATAGTATAAGACTAGTCATGCTTTTAGCTGGGTCTTCTTCTCTAACTTCATCTATTCCACTCCTTGCTCTACTTCTCCCAGCAACCCAAATTTTATAATCATAATTAACTATTTACACTTCATTAACACCTATATTTTTACATGTGTGTTTTCTTATGCCTGGATTGCCACCTTTTTCCTCCTGTCTCTTCTAGATTCTTCTTTTTAACTGCTACTCATCAAACCACATCCTTTTGGAAGCCATTCTTGAAATACCCCTCTACAATTTGATGGGGTTTTTTTGCTCTTTTGCCTTTGTATCTTGAGCTTATCTTTGTTGTAGCAATTAACATAATGCTTATTATATGTCTTCTTCACTATAAACTTGTGGTGGACTGCAACTGTGCACTTTAAAATTTAACTTTATATCCCTAAAGCCTGTAAGAGTTTCTGTTATGTAGCAGTAATACACTAAATATTATTTAAGTAGGGTATAGGAATGGATAAATAAACTCTGTAGTTTAGAAATGTTTTGTAGAAAATTAGTTGAGCCAGTCCTTGAATGGTGGATAGGTTTTAGGTAGGCAAAAAGGAAAGAAGTATAGGGAGGAGAAAGAGCCAACGCAGGGAGGCAGAAAACAGCATATATTAAGGCACAGTTTCTTCAAAATTGGCATTGTTGAACTTTCAGACTGGAATTCTTGTGATGAGCTGTCCTGTGCATTGTAGACTGTTTAGCAGCATCCATGACCTCTACCCACTAGATGCTAGTAGCAGTTCCTTCAGTTTCAACAAGTTAGAATATCTCTCAACATTGCCAAGTGTCCTCTGCAGGACCACTGAGTAATTTGTTGATTGTTCAAAGGATTTATATAAAATACAAGAATTAAAGGCTAGAAAGGTAGAGTAGGACCACTTTAAAGTAATCTAAATATTAAGATGGGGAATTTGAGCTTTTTATCACTGGAAATGCAAACTTAGTATACAGCATTGTACTTCTTCTCACCTCTTCTTTTATTCTCAGATTCTTGCTGTTTATTTTTTATTTATTTATTTTTTTGGCCACGCTGCATGGCATACAGGATCTTAGTTTCCTGAGCAAGATTCAAACCTGTGTCCCCTGCAGTGGAAGCATGTAGCCCTAACCACTGGACAACCAGGGAAGTCCCAGATTCTTGCTGTTTAAAGCATGGTTCATGAACCAGCAGCAATGGCATCACTTGGGAGCATGTTAGAAATACAGAATTACAGACCACTCTCAGACTTGTTGAATGATAAATCTACATTTTAGCAAGATCCCTAAGTACTTTTTATGCACAGGAGAGTTTGAGAAACACTGATTTGACCATCTTCTCACCTTGCTTAGAGGAATACCTAACTCGTAGACCTGATTTAGAAGTAATGTGATGAAAGTTGTGATTTAAGATGACAAGTCTGGTGTTTTTGATGGATTGACATGAAGAGTCCTGAAATCATAATGCCTCAGCTATGAGGCCATGAAAGCTTGAAGTTAATTTGCTAATTTCTGCCACTTGAGTGAGGAAGGGAGCTACTACAAAGGAAAAGTTAGCAGAACGTTGTAACTGACTGTATATAATAAACTAGGGAGGTTTGAACAATAACAGATTTTGAACCTTAGTGATTGAGTAAATTATGTTACCATTAATTTAAATGGGCATATCTGAATGAAAAACATGTTGGGGATTGGGAGGATGAGATGATGAACTCAACATTTGGCTTATTGAGTTGGAGGATACATAGGCAAACAATACCAGGTAGGTGGTTAGAAACTATAGAGTCAAGCTTTGTATCAAAAGAAAATAAAATCAGGGTTCATCCAGGTAGTAGTGTTTATCAGATAAAAGCTTTTAAGAGAATTACAAAAAGTAACTGAAGACCTAAGACTCAGTATTTATTAGGGCAGAGATTGGAAGAAATAGAGATGAGGAGTTCAAAAAGATAGCTTTGAGAAAAACTGTCAAAGTAATATTCATATCAAGAGAAGATAAAAGTTTTTAAGATTACTCTAGCAGCTTTTTCCCACAGTGAGAATCAAGCCATACAGAAAATGATTTCAGTGACAGTTTTTTCAGTTCTCCGAAGGCTGGCACATAGCTACTATCATTCTAAATGCATAGCCCAGAAGTTAATTCATTACTTGCAGCAGATACCTGAAGGCATTAGAACTTAATTCTTTTGGAACTGATTGGGAAGAACTGCACTAAATATCAAATTTTACTAAATCAGTCAAAGAGAATAGGCAAAGAAAAGTATTGAGTGTATAGATTAGGCAGTGACATTAGAGTTTCAAAGGAGTAGTAGTAATAGAAAGTGAATTAAGGGAATGTAATATAGCAAAAAGCTTTGGGAACACTGAACAACAAATGCCCCATAGCAGAAGAGTTGTACAATTGGTTACTTCCTCTTGATATATGGGATATTATATAGTTGTTAAAAGTGTAGTTAAGAGAAGTATTGCTGCTTGAAAATAAAATGAGCCACAAAACTGTAGGTATGCCATGATTACATCTATATAGAAACTAGAAACAAATAAGAGAAGGAAACGGAAGAATATGATAATGACTGTATTAAGATATTACAGTTGTGGATAAGTTTTCTTTGATTTTCCAATTTTTAGTAATATTACTTCTGTAATTAAAAAAAAAAAAAGATTTCCGCTGCTGCACATGATGGAGTAACAGGGATTGGATTTACCCTTTCTCTCTCTAGCAACAACAAAACTAGGCAACTTAATAGGCATGGTAGGATTATGATCCCTGAAAGAAGGAAAATAAACAAGATGAGTTCTACGATTGCTCCAGCCTCCTCCTTAGGCAGTTTCCAGTGACAGCTCAGTGACAAGGAATTCAGGTAGAGAATGCTAGAGAATGTCTCACTGAGTTTAAGAGACAGATTGGACAGGTGATTAGAATTTGTGGAGCAGAATACTGGAAAGAAGGGAACATGAGAGAGAAAGAGAGAATGTGTGTGCTTTAGAGACCTACAGAAGGGCCCTCTGAAGTCTTTGGTTTAGTACTGATCTATGTGCATGTGAGAGCAAACTTTTGAGGTGGATGAAAGAACCAACAGAAAGAAGTAAGCTTAACAATCCTGGCGTTGATGCAGGGCCGGGAGAACTTTATGTTCCCCCAAATCAGAGTATATAGGGCATTGGGTAGCATCTTAAGAGGAAGCAACAACAAAACCACTAGACAGGGAAGGGTACAGAGAAGTTAACTTAAATGTTGGGGAATATGAGAAAAGTAACTTTAGAAAGCAAATGAAGTGTACAACTAGGAGATTGATTCCCTTCAGAAGAAATAGAAATAACAATTTAAAATTGACTTTAAGATAATTTTTTAAGTTCCTCAAGGATAAAAGCCTCTATTGATGGCACAGGTTATTCACATCAACTCTCCCATGGTGGGGGTTGGGCAGGTGAAATGTTAAAAACCATTGAAAATTTCAAAGAAATAACAACATAGTGAGGAATATAACTAGACCAAATCTAAGAGAAGGTAGAAACATAGAAATAAACCTAGTACCGAAAGCTGAAATCTGTATTCAACCTTGGGGACATTTGACAATTCAGAAGAGACACTTACGATGATGAACTAAGATTTCGAGAACCTTGAGAAGTGAGAGAGACAAATATCTGAATGCAAGTCTGCTCAAGATGGGATGTCTAATAACCTTTCTTATATTCTCCTGGTACCCAAAGGCTTAACGTTTACAGAATAGTAATACACCTGTAGTAAACCAGTCTTCTTACAGACTTCTAGGCCTGGTTTATATCGCTTGGGTAGTCTGAAATTAAGGAGATCCTGGACTTTATAGTGTTCTCAGGATCTAGCTTAGCAGAAGAAAACACAGAAAGGTACTGCGTTCTAAGCCTCAAATTATTTCTACCTTCATTATTCAAACTCAAGGATATCATCTGCTTGAATAACCAGGCATATAAGTAAAGAAGACTCCACAAGCAGCAGCCAGCACAAACAAGACAACAGAAGCAGACCTGCATGAGCTGTTGGAATTAGTGGACACAGACTGTTAAACAACAGTGCTTACCATTTGAAGGGATAAGTCACTCTCTTGAATTTCTGCAGAGAACAAGAAATTTTGTCTACTTCAAGGCCAGATTACTATGTGATATATATAGTAACCTGGCCTTGAAGTAGACAGGTAATTCTTAGTACAGACATACCTTGGAGATATTGTGGGTTCAGTTCTAGACCACTGTAATAAAGCTAGTATTGCAATAAAGTGAATATCACAGTTAAACAGTCACATGAACTTTTTGGTTTCCCAGTGTTATAAAAATTATGTTTATACTATATAGTCCGTTACGTGTGCAATAATATTATGTCTTTTTGTTTTTTTACATCTTTATTGGAGTATAATTGCTTTACAATGATGTGTTAGTTTCTGCTGTATAACAAAGTGAATCAGCTGTGTGTATACCTACATTCCCATATCCCCTCCCTCTTGTGTCTCCCTCCCACCCTCCCTATCCCACCCCTCTAGGTGGTCACAAAGTGCGGAGCTGATTTCCCTGTGCTATGCGGCTGCTTCCCACTAGTTATCTATTTTACGTTTGGTAGTGTATATATGTCCATGTCACTCTCTCACTTCATCCCAGCTTACTCTTCCCCCTCCCCGTGTCCTCAGGTCCATTCTCTACGTCTGCATCTTTATTCCTGTCCTGTCCCTAGGTTCTTCAGAACCACTTTTTTTTTTAGATTCCATATATATGTGTTAGCGTACGGTATTTGTTTTTCCCTTTCTGTTACTTCACTCTATGACAGACTCTAGGTCCATTCACCTCACTACAAATAGCTCAATTTTGTTTCTTTTTATGGCTGAGTAATATTCCATTGTATATATGTGCCACATCTTCTTTATCCATTCATCTGTTGATGGACACTTAGGTTGCTTCCATGCCCTGGCTATTGTAAATGGTGCTGCAGTGAACATTCTGGTACTGACTCTTTTTGAATTATGGTTTTCTCAGGATATACACCCAGTAGTGGGATTGCTAGGTAGTATGGTAGTTCTATTCTTAGTTTTTTAAGGAACCTCCTACTGTTCTCCATCGTGGCTATATCAATTTATATTCCCACCAACAGTGCAAGAGGGTTCCCTTTTCTCCACACCCTCTCCAGCATTTATTGTTTGTAGGTTTTTTAATGATGGCCATTCTGACTGGTGTGAGGTGATACCTTATTGTAGTTTTGATACAATAGTATTATGTCTTAAAAAACAATGTATATACCTCAGTTTAAAAAACATTTTGTTGCTAAAAAATGCTAACCATCATCTGAGTCTTCATCCAGTTGTAATCTTTTTACAGTAGTAACATCGAAGATCACAGATCATCATAACACATATAATAGTAAACAGGTTGAAATATTGTGAGAATTACCAAAATGTGACAGACAGGAAGTGAGCAAATGCTGTTGGAAAAATGGTGCTGATAAACTTGATCCATGCAGGGTTGCCACAAACCTTCTATTTGTGAACAATGCAATATTTATGAAGCATAATACAGCAAAGTGCAATCAAATGAGGTGTGCCTGTATACAAAACCAGTTAACTGATAAATTTTATGCATTTGAATTGAAAACTTCTGCTCATCAAAACACACCATAGGGCTTCCCTGGTGGCGCAGTGGTTGAGAGCCTGCCTACCGATGCAGGGGACACGGGTTCGTGCCCCAGTCCGGGAAGATCCTACATGCCGTGGAGTGGCTGGGCCTGTGAGCCATGGCTGCTGAGCCTATGCATCTGAAGCCTGTGCTCCGCAACGGAAGAGGCCACAACGGTGAGAGGCCCGCGTACTGCAAAAAAATAATAATAAAATAAAACACACACACACACAAAAATAACACACCATAGGGTAAGGAGACAAGCCCTAAACTGGTGGAAGATATTTTCACATATAATCAGAAAAGGACTCTCCCAAATCAGTAAGAAAAAAACAATTGGCTTTAGTAGGTATTTTGCAGAAGAAGAAATTCCAAATGGCTCATAAACAAGAAAAGATCCTTAACGTCATTCATAATCTGAGAAATTAGAAACAAGTTTTCAATGATATGCTGTTACATACTTACAAGGTTGGCAGACACTAAGAAGTCTGACAGTATCAACTGTAGTGGGTATGTTGGACCAACCAGAGTGCTAAGATTGGGAGTAAATTGGTACTTTGGAAAGCTTTTTCGCATTATCTGGTAAATAATGGAAATAAACATAGTTCCAAGGGATAAACTACAGGAACTTTTATACAAATATACCAAGATACATGAATGAAAATGTTCCTTATAAAATTGTTTGTACCAAACAGGAAATAGCACCAATGTCCAACAGTAAATGAACCATACAGTAGTTAAAACTAATAATTTATACAATTGCATGCAAATCTAAATGATCTAAAAGTAAAAAGTAAGAAAAAGAAGAATTGCAAAATAATAATCTAAGGCTAAATGATACCACATGAATCTCAGGAACAGAAAGTTGAGACAATATTAAAATATTTTTTAAATGAACCAATTAGAAATTTTGAAATGAAAAAAACGTCTTTTAGATTAAAAACAATGCACACAGTAACCTATAGGCTTGAGCCAAAGAATTCATGACGGTGAGTACTCAGGAATTTACACAGTAAGGAGCATATAAAATTTGCTGGAAAATATGAAGAGATAGCTAGCATATATATGGAGGGTAGATTAAAGGGGTCTAACATTAAGGTTACTTCCCCTGCTGAGGCGCTTTCTTATACCAGATAAAGCTAGGTAGCATGTACATTTCAATAAACTGTTAGTGACATTACATTTTAACAGTACCTATATTAAATGTGTTATAAACATTTTTGCTGCAAATTGAAGCATTATATATTAAAGCCGCTTTTTCTTTTCCCTGGGGGCGTAGTGGTTAAGAATCCACCTGCCAATTCAGGGGACACGGGTTCGAGCCCTGGTCCAGGAAGATCCCACGTGCTGCAGAGCAACTAAGCCCGTGTGCCATGGGCTTACTAGTGTAATAATAATAGTACCTTTAATCTTCTTTCAGAGTAGTAGTACCTTTAATCTCTTAATGGAAATTATGATCAAATTTGCAGGAATTTTTTTAATATACTAATTTTGGGGAAAACTCATTTGTCCCTGGAAAGAAAAGTGTATCTTTACCAGGGAGAGCCATCTTTGTGATGGTTATGTAAAGTCTTGCTTTTTGTTTGGCCTGGTTCATGATCTTCTCGTTCCAAGAATCCAACTGGTGTTGGCATTTAGTATGTGTGTATTTTATATGCAGTTGTCTCTAAGTTTATGAAATATGGCTAGTTGTGGCTTGGAAGGAGTAAATATGCTTTTGATTGAAATGTAACTAATTTTTTTAAATTTAAACAGTTGAACCCTCCGTGAGCCTGATAAAAGGGCCAGATTCTTTAATTGATGGAGGAAATGAAACAGTAGCAGCCATTTGTATCGCAGCCACTGGAAAACCAGTTGCACATATTGATTGGGAAGGTGATCTTGGAGAAATGGAATCCACTACGACTTCTTTTCCAAATGAAACAGCAACAATTGTCAGCCAATACAAGCTTTTTCCTACCAGATTTGCTAGAGGAAGGCGGATTACTTGTGTTGTAAAACATCCAGCCTTGGAAAAGGACATCCGATATTCTTTCATATTAGACATACAGTGTAAGTAAAGGATAACATTTGCCTTTTAAACATCATGCATTTTATTTTAATTTTCTCCCTTTGACATAATTCTGTATCAAGCTGTCTTTAGTTTGAATATTTAATATTCAGATATTGTTAAGATTTTCCTTGTTGACATTTTTTCTTAATTAGAAAAGAATATTTTCATGGAAATTCCATTTAACCAGAACAGAACATATCTTATGTTTGTAAAGACAGATAATGATTTTAAAGTTGCCGGCCAGCTTAAAATTATTTAAATTATTTAAATTATTTTTAGACCTTAAAAATAAGCTAGACAGGTGAATTGTGGAAATTTATACCTCAGAATGTGCAATACTTGGCGAAAAACAGCTCCTTCTCCAATCCAGTTAATTTAGCTGTTATTCATTTTTATTGATGCTACCCATGGTGTTTTCAGCAAGGATCTTTTACTTCCTAGATGCATTTTAATTAGTTTGAAAACTGTGTTTTTTCAGTATTATTTCTAGTCTGATTTTATTGATCATATTATAAGATCCTCATAAAGGTAAAACAAAGTCATCGTTGGGATAATAAAAATCTTAGATAAGGTTCAAACCTGGCCCATCTTGTGCTTTTATTTTTTGGTTAAGGGATACTCTGGTGTGTATGTTTGTGTGGATATGTATGTGTGTGTATATACTTTCCCCTCTTCTATAAAGTTTCTCATTTTTGATACATTCTTTGTGTAGCATTTAAAAATTTTGAACAAGAGAAAAAGTGATGGTGCAGATAGCATATAGCAAAGATAATGAAAATTAAGTAGGTTAAAGATAAAATTAGGAGAAGTGTTTAGGTTCTGGTGTCATTTCCGTCCATGCACAGATCATAAATCTAGGTGATGTTCTGTTTTGAAGGAAATGTTCTGTTTTTTGTTGTTATTGTTTTGGTTTTTTTTTTTTTTTTTTTTTTTTTTGTGGTATGCGGGCCTCTCACTGTTGTGGCCTCTCCCGTTGCGGAGCACAGGCTCCGGACGCACCGGCTCAGCGGCCATGGTTCACGGGCCCAGCCGCTCCGCGGCATGTGGGATCTTCCCGGACCGGGGCACGAACCCGTGTCCCCTGCATCGGCAGGCGGATACTCAACCACTGCGCCACCAGGGAAGCCCTGTTTTGGTTTTTTTGATATGATATTCATGGAATTTTACACATATTCATTACACTTGGTATAATTAATGGTTTTTAAAACTAGTTCTAAGGATCTTTTTAAAATTTATAGGGTTAAACTTGAGAAGCTGTCTTACATGGATGTTATTACCATTGTATTCTTCAGTGCAAATACAGTCCTAGTAGTAGTCCCTCGGTATCCATGAGGGATTGGTTCCAGGACTCCTTCAGTTACCAAAATCTGAGGATGCTCAAATCCTTTATATAAAATGGCATAGTATCAATATTTGTATGTAATCTACACACATCCTCCCATGTACTTTAAATAACCTCTAGATTACTTATAATACCTAATACAATGTAAATGTTATGTAAATAGCTATAAATTCAATGTAAATACTATGGAAATAGTTGCTGGTATGCAGCAGATTCAAGTTTTGCTTTTTTGAACTTCGTAAAATTTTTTTTTCTGAGTATTTTTCAACCACAGTTGGTTGAATTCACAGATGCTGAATTCATGGATACAGAGGGCTGACTGTACCTTCTTTTCTCCTCACTTACTTGGAGAATCCAAATAAAATTTTTCTTTTCTTTCTTGCTTTTACATACTTTTAACTTTTCCTTTTTCTTTTAAAATTTACATCCTGGTAGTAAGTACCATTAATATTTTTCTCATATGTATTTTTTTCTTCCCTGTGTCTAATAATGACTGAAATTTTCTTCAGTATTTATACTATTATTTTTTGTTTGCCTGAATGAAATTCGAAATGTTTAAAAATATTTCTCTTGATGTAAAACTTCATAATTATGGTTTAGATTTAGTGGCCTACTCCTAAAATGTTCTCAGAGTATTCTTTTCTCCTGTTAATTGGGCCCTCTGAAACATGTAAACAAAGCTTAAGGAGGTAAAATCTTATATCCAAAATTCATATCTCAAAATTTGTAGGTATTCTTTGGGGATACTTTACTACCTATTTTCTCCTCCTTTGAAAATAACTTAAACTCACAGATATCTGTACTGTTCTTTCAGTAACATTTTTTATTACCAGTTTTAAGTTAGAAAAAATGTTTTGTTAATTCTTTGTATTTATAAGAGGCAGACTTTTTTTTTAATTATTAAGGTAATTGTACCTTAGTATAAAAAGTTTAATTTTTTACTACTTTTTTTGTAAACCTTGCTTGATTGACTTCAGGCTTCCCTGCAGTGTTAAAAACTGACCTGGTCTCTCTCTAACTTCTCATCTGGCCATGTACTCTTTATCTAGTTTACTTGTATAGCTCACAGAAGGGTGGAACGTCCCTGTACCATACATAAATAGCATTTCTTTATCTTTTCTCTTAGTATCCTATTCTTTTCCTTCTTGGCCCTCATAACGGATTTTAGTTAAATTTTTTAAAATGTCATCTTTCCTGTTACTATTAGAATATAAGTTTTGTGAATACAGAGTCTATATGTATACTAAACATCTAAAACAGTGCCTGTCACTTAATAGGAGCTAAGCAATGGTGGTTGAATGAATGATTAGTATTGGATTTTACAGTTTGAAGGTATAAATTTATATTGATGGTAGATGTAGATAATTGCTTATTTAGCTAATTATATTGCATATATGCTAAAAGACCTTTGGGTACTTTTAGGCCATGAATAAAAATTTAATGTTTTAGAACAGTTGAGGCCTCAGATAATTTACCTTAGTTGTGATTATAGTCTTAGAAAGTTTGTCACATCTCTGCATGCCCAAAGGATATTAATTAATTATAAGGAATCTTCTTCTTATTATTATTTTTTGTAATTGACTTGATATCTCTTAGGGGATATTTCCTTTTGAATTAAACATTTCTTTAAAGACAGTTTTATATAGTGACTTGGTACTTAAATGCTATGTCTCATCAAATTACCAACTACATTTTCTTTGTTCATATACTTCTGCATATTTCATAACAGGACTCTTACATTTTGCTTTTGGTGATTATAGGTTTGTGAATATTCTTACATTGTGTCCATAATAACTAGAATTGTACATGCTTATAGCTGCCTAGTGTTTGGTGCTCATTGTCCATTCATTCAATCATTGTTTGAGTCAACCAGTATTTACTGAGTACTGTATTCCTTATTTCTTATGTATATGAGAGAAGGAAAATACACCACTTCTAAAGTTGTGTATTATGTTAACGCTTTATCGTTGTGTATTGCATCTATCATTAACAAAAGATAATCTGTTGTATAATGCATTTATTTTATAGATGCTCCTGAGGTTTCAGTAACAGGCTATGATGGAAACTGGTTTGTTGGGAGAACAGGAGTACATCTCAAGTGTAATGCTGATGCAAATCCACCACCCTTCAAATCTGTGTGGAGCAGGTAATAATGTTAGATACTTCTAAAGAGAAATTATTTAAAAGTCAAAAGTATTCTTAAATGCATATTGGAAGTTATTTTTATCAGTGTAATATATGATTACACTAAGAGCTGGAAATTAAATTAAGGGTGTCTAAGTGTTTTTCTGCCCCACCTCTCCCCACCTTCCGGCCCCCGCAATTCTGTTCCTCGGAGGCTACTTTGGCGACATTAGCAATTCCTTCTGGTGTTTATCATCATCGGTCTTAAACTGCTACTTCTTAATGTACTAATCTTTAATACTGTCTATTGAGTTCTTATTATGAAAATGAAAATTTAATTTTATATCTACCCCTTCACACATAAACATACTCATTTACATATTCCTGACCTTCAGTGTCCCAATGAAATTAAGCTACTTTGAAATAGACTGTGTAATTGTTGCCTCCCTATGACAGGTAAATATTATTTACTGAGAGTTAACTAGTATACTGGAATTTTGTTTTCTTTTGTTTCTAAAGCTGTTTGTTTTTCCTGAGGCTAATAATTGCTTCTTTTTACTTCTGTAGTTTACTATCTGAATATCCTTAATTCTCTTTATCTGTGGAATTTCAAACTGCTATACTGAGGTTTACATTTGTTATTTCTCAGTGTTTGCACCCCTCCCCCCACGTCCCACACCTTCTCAGTCTAGAGAATTGTATCTGTCAACTGGATTCTCTTCACTTCTCTTCTTTCTTTTTCCCTTGGTCGTTAACCCTGCTTTGTTTTGTTTTGTTTGCTTGTACTGGAATTCCTATTTATTATATACTAAACATTCTTTCTTACTTAGTTTTCAGTTTTTGTTGTTCTCCCAAGATTTCCTCCATCCCTCTGTTCCACTGATTGAAAATTTTCTTTTGACATATTTTCAATTTCTAAGAGTGTTTTCTTATTCTCTGTTCATTTTCATAGCATCCTTTTTGTATTTTATGGATGCAGTATCTTCTGGATTCTTCCTAGAGATACTAGAATTATTTTCTCTGCAGAGTTTTTTCTGCTTCTTACATATTGTTTCTTTTTTCCTCCAGGTTCTTTTTTTTGTTTGTTTGGTCTTTCATTTTGTAGATATTTCTTAATTTTCTCAGTTGTCCAGTCATTTCACAGTGATGCATTAAAATAAAATGCTGAGTGGAAACTCTTCAGCATTTTATTTTAAGTGGAGAGTACCTACTGGGTAGATTCCACTTCGAGTGATCAACTAGAGAGGAGTTTATTTCACTGGGGGAGCTTCAGATACCAGTTACTGAAGAGTAGAATTCTTTTTTTCATGGCCATTCAGTTTATTTATTGAGTTAACCTTCATTATTTTGCCTAAAACATAAATGCCTGGTATCTGTACAGAGTTGAGAGGAGTCTGTTTTTTTGTTTTTTCAACTTTCAACTGATCTTATTTTTAGCCCTCTGCCTCACTCTGGCCTTCTGCAGTACAGTGAGTCAAACTCCAGATCTTGGGTTCAGTGGACCACATTGGCTGCTTCCTCATTCATATGCCTCCTGCAAGCACTTCTTCAGCCAAAAGCAGAGCTTTTCAGTCTTGGCACTGTTGACATTTTGGGCTGGATAAATCTTTGTTGTTGGAGGCAGTCTTGTGAATTGTGGGATGCTTAGTGGCATCCCTGACCTCTATTCTCTACAGCCAGTGGCACATACTCCCCCCACCCCCAGTTGTGACAACCAAAACTGTCTCAAGACATACCGGGTTTGTCCCCTGGAGACAGAATTACTCCTGATTGGGAAACGTTGGCCTAAAGCATATATTGTTTTCCCCATCTGTTTTCTGTCTTCTAAAAGTTTGTTGAAACATCTGATGAATTCTACCTCCTGTTCTCTTTCTCCACGTTGGTTTTTAATCGTTTTTTCATTCTTTTAATCTTACTTTAGGTGGTATTTTGTGGGTGCAAGGAAAGAGTATATTAGGTCAATCTATTGTCTTTAAGCAAAGATAAAGTTTTAAAAGTAGAGAAGGCCTTCCATTTACATTTTCTTCAATGTGGGAAGAAGGCATTGGTTAAGATGTGTGATAGGGTATTTCTAAAAGTCATACAATTCTGAGTTCTTATCCTGGTGTCTGTACTTGGAGATGTCTTTTTTGAATAAGTTATTTAACCTTTCTAATCCTTTGTTTCCTCATTGATAATGGTACCCCATAGAGATTTTGTGAGGGTAGAGACAGTGAATATAAATCATGTAACATAGGTACAGGAGCATGGAAGGTGCTTAGCATGTCATTTGTTGTGAGTTTAATATGATATTTAGATTTTTCTAGCTTATTTGAATAAACAACTTTAAAGGATTATAAGCCATTTTTATATTTCTCAGAATTAAAGGGGTTAGAATTTTGAGCCCAAAGTACAGAGCTAACTGGTAAGATACGTAGACTTCATATTCATTCTTATACTCCTAGAAAAGGGGTTTACCTTTTGAAAGCTGATGCTTGTAAAAATGTTCTTTCCAAAGTCCTCTTAAGAAGAAGATATGGTGGGGTTTTTGTTTTTGTTCTTTAAACCATGTAAGAATATTACCTTTATCCTTCAATGCTAAATTAAAGTCATAGCAACTGTAAAAGATTTTACTGATTGTTCTTTTATGCACTTGAGATCACAGACCAAAATCCTTCCATCTGTTCTCCAGTGTTGATTTGCTTCTTTCTACCTTTTCATTGTTCTATGTTCTTATTCCCTTTGTAATTAGTTGTTGGTCTCCTACTAATGTGCTTAGATCATTGAAAGCAAGGACCAAATCTTATTTACCTGTGCATTTCATCAACACCAGCAGAGCAGAGTATGGTAAATAGTAAGTTCTTAGTAATTAAATAATGGATGGCTGAGTGAATGAGTGAATGCACTTTTTGAAAATCTGCTTAACTCAAACTATAGTAGTAGTTGAGTGCCTGGGTTTACTTCACTTTTTATCCTCTTATCTTAAAAAATAATTTATGGGCTATAAAAACACTTTCAAAATAAAGGCCTACTGGTTTTTTACCCCCATGGGTTATACCCTAAGGTTGGAAAAATGAGGTATAACAGTATACTTAGTTCCATTGCAATGAATGGTTTTAGAGTTCTTATAGTGGGATTTTATTCCTATTATGGTTTATAATAATGTGTACACCAGATAGGACCTTTTAGCCCAATTAGTAGAGAAACCATTTAAAAAGAGTTACTACTGATACCAAAGGTGCATTGGTTTTTGTTGTCACAGATGCCTACCTTATGAATGAAATTATTTTATAAGAAGACCCTTGTTGGTGCTTTAGAAATTAACCATCTTTGGATAGGGCACAGTATAGATTTATTTGTTCAGTATTAAATGTTGCTCTTTAAATATGTTACAGAAGGTGCTAAAACATTATCATGTACTAAAATGATGACTTTTCATTAAGAAAGTTGTAAATATACCATGTATAGATTCATAATTCACTGAGAATTATTTTAATTCTTTTGATACTATGGGTATGTCTTCAAATAATGTATATTTCTAATTTTCCAGTTTTCCAAATATAATTCTTTAAAAATCACATGTTTTTCTCTCCTTCCCTCCTATTCCCTCTAATATGTTAGCCTAGCTTCACTTACATGAATTGACATTTTGAAAGAATGGGTATTCTTAATGGACTTATCAATTAATTAATCTCTATTAAAATGAAAATTCATAACATATGCTTTTATTTCATAGTGACTTTTACCTAAAGGATACTGATTCTTTCACTAACAACTAGGAAGTAGAATATCTTATTTAAATAGCTGTCAATGAATAGAATCTGAAGATATTTAAAGTAATTTTGTGCCTTTTAAAATATAGGTTAGATGGACAGTGGCCTGATGGTTTATTGGCTTCAGACAATACTCTTCATTTTGTCCATCCACTGACTTTCAATTATTCTGGTGTTTATGTCTGTAAAGTGACCAATTCCCTTGGTCAAAGAAGTGATCAAAAGGTCATCTATATTTCAGGTAAGTTACTATTTACTCACAAAATGTGTTACTTAAACTATTTCTGTAACAGCAGTCATAACAATAACACTATGATCTAGGCAATAATTTATACTTGTGAAGATACATATTCCTCAGTGTGAGGTTTTCCAAATAATCTAAAAGAGATATAATAAAGCAACTCTACCTGAAATTCATATGTAAAGTGGCATTCCATTACTTAAAAAATGTCAAAATGTCTCTGCAATAAGTTCATATACATTTTAAGACCATATGAATATAGCTAATTTTTCAGTTAAATAGTATTAGATATTCTTTTTATTGGTAGTGTGTACCTTTCTAGGTTCTTTCGTATTTACACCAAGAATAAATGTTGGATTTTTTTTGTTTGTTTTTGGTAAGCTACTCTGCACATGTGTCTAATAAATAAAATGGGATATCAATTTTGATGACCCTCTTATTAAATATCATTGTCACTCAATCAGACTATACCATATAGAGTTACTGAGAGGTGAAGTAGGAATGCTACTGAAAATGTTCCAATGAAATAAAATTTAAGATGTGTTTTATGGTCAGTCCATAAGCCACTAAGAACTTATTAGATTTTATGCATTCCATTTGTTTCACTGTGAGTGTTTTTATCAGTTTGACTGAGTATATATTTGGGTATTTACAAAACACAGTTGGAGCTAAAAATACATTTTTCCTGGGTGTAGCTATAAATAATAAATTATCAATGGACTGCTTATTTATAAAAATTATATAAATATTTTAAACATCTCCCTCCTGACTATAAGAGTGTAGCAATCTTTGTGTCTAACAACTGGAAAGTTAGGGGAAAAAGGAAGAGAATCTTGAGTAATGGAGGTTTCTATGGTAATTAGATAATAGGTAGTTAAGATTTTTTTTCTCTGTTCAGTCTAAAACTAAATTGTCTTAAGTCGAAGTATAGTTGATTTATAATGTTTCATGTGTACAGCAAGGTGATTCAGTGTTATATATGTATAAATGTATATTCCTTTTTAGATTCTTTTCCCTGATTTTAGAGAAATTTTAAGCTTGCATTAATGTTACATTCTTAGTCCTTCTGTGATCACTTAATCTAAGAACAGTTTCCCATATTATTTTCTCATGGTATTTACCACAGTTTGTAGTTGTATGCTTATTTATTTACCCATTATTTATCCTCATATTTAAACAATTTGTGTTTGCTTTTTTTTATTACTGTATGCTCAGCACTTAGTGCCTGGCCCATGATACACAATTTTTTTTTGCATGTATCTCACAAGATTAGAGCTTTGTACATCTCTAGCTAGTCCTTTCTGCCAACAGCAGTGCTTTGGTGTAAATCTATTAGTATATTAGTCTCTCTTTCTTCCCTTAGAGGTTTTTTTATTTAAAAAAAAAAGGAATCTTAAAGCCACAGGAAATCCATATTTAAAATGTGGTTACCTAAGGACCGATTACTTTTTATTTCTGTTGTACAAAATTTGGTGTGGGATATTACTTGTAAATCCTAGGCTCAATGTGTTCTAATTATGTAATCATTTAAATATCAAGGCTCAATTTTGGCATCTTATTTATTGGTGATATGTTAAAATTTATATCTTTGGTATTCTGGGTCCATTTCCCAGTACTCGTGACTTGTGTGTCCCACTGCCTCTTAGTGATCATTAACCTCTATGTAGAAGTATAATATGCATTCAGAACTGAGTTCCTCATCTTTATTCTGCCTCTTGCCACCGAATCTCTTTCTCTAGCAGTCTTTGTTTGCCTTTTCAGTTATTGGTAGCTCCGTCCTTACATTTGCTCAGGGCATGAAATCCTTGATACTTACTCCTGATTTTGATTTTCCTCTCATACCCCACCCCATCCATCAACAAATCGATGTGAGCTCTCTTATTATGTTATATGTTATATACAGAACCTTACCAATTCTCCACTTTTGTTGTCAGTATTGTGGCATAAACCATGAGGCAACCCTTACTTCAATATAGAACAGCCATTTAATTTTCCTACTTTTCAATCTGTCATCAAATGAGCAGGCAGAATAATCCTTTTAAAGGGCATGTTGTATCACATCAGTCTTCTCCTCCAAACCTTCCATGGACTTCCCAGTTTGCCCACAATGAAAACCAAATCTTTACAGTGATTTATAAGCTCTGTACATCTTATGGCCCTAGATTATCTCTCTGAGCTCACCTCTTATTATATCCCTTGTACACCTGGCTTCAGCCACCCTGGACACTTTGCTGTTCTCTGAACAGAACAGGCATATTCCTACCTCAGAGTCATTGCACTTTGTTTCCATTGCCTAGAATGTTCTTCATATATCCTCATACCTCTTTGCCTTCAGGGAAAGAGGTATTTGTTCAAATATCACCTTCACAGCCATATTTAAAATTGAAACCTCTCTCTTCTCACCCCTTTACTTCTCTGCCTTATTTTTTCTCTGCAGTACATATTACCATGTGACATACTACATATTTTATTTATATGCTTGCTTGTTTTTACCCCCACTAGAACATATGTCCTAAGAGGGCAGGAGTTTTGTGTGCTTTAATCAATACTGTATTCTCACCTTCTGCAGCAATCTTTAGCACATAGTAAGTGTTCAGTAAACTTTTGTTGCATGCATGAATACATTTGAGAAGAAAATAATCAGGAAAGAATAAAAAATTCAGTCTGCATTTATGTGAATTTATTTATTTTTGACAGAGGTACTAATATACCACTGATGATAAACTTTACACATTTTTAAATCAACCTCTACTAAGTCTTATAAGAGTGGAAACAAAATTTTGAGTAAATATGAAAAATCACAGTTAATTACCACTGAGTACTTCAGAAAAAGATAGGATTATATGAGATGGTTTTCTTTAAGTAATCATCAAGAATTAGACTTTAATTTTCTGTCCAGAGTCTTTAATACAGTATACTGTACTGAGTTTAGTTAGCTCCTCTACGAGCTTCTTAGTGTATATCGTGTATCCTAGATATAAATTGCTTTCCCCAACTGACTATTAAAGCCTACTAGTAGGCTTTTATCACAATAAAAGGCCATAACTTATATAGTAAATGATCAGAAGGTTAATCTTTTTCATTGTGAGTTATATGTACCCGTTTTCCTCTAGGAAAACATTTTAATCTCAATAATAAAATTTATATTTTAAAATTTCATAAATGATATTTTAAAATATTTGTAAAAGGAATGTATGCTATGACTGGAGACTAAAAAGTTCTACCCACAACAGAATAGAATTAGCAACTCTGAGGGAAATTATTTGAAATTTTGTTATACATTTTCCCACATTGGCAGAAGTTATTGTGCAAGAGGTACAATATTCAAGATTCAAGATTGCAATATTCAACTTCAGTTATTACTCATGGTGGTACGGTGGCTCTTTGTCCAGGACTAACCGACTGCTTGAAATTGTGTTTTTCTAGTTGCTTTTGGTGTGTGTGTTTTTTCCCTGATACTGCTTACATCTCTGAAACTAGAGAAGCAAATTTTCATATATCACTTAAGTTCCTCATGCCTAAAAGTCAAAGTATATTCCTATGCAAATCTTGAATTTCAAATCATATAATTTGAATGAATTTCAATCCAGACATAATATCAGATGCACTTAATTTAGCAGTCCTTCAACTTTAACATTTATAGATTTTGTTTATTTAAACAATTTATATAGTCTAAAAGAAAAGGGAACCAATTCATTCAGTTTTTTTAACACAGTAATTATTAGGCTAAAATATACTTTATAGCTACAGAGGTTTTACTGGACTGTTCATTTTCCTATTTGGCAGAACTCGTTAATTTGAAAAAGAAACTTAAGAAGTTGTGTGTGGAGAACTCAGAATCTACTAGTTTATGACATTTGTTATGTATTTATTACATTTAGCAAAGAGTATAAAAAATAACAACTGAATAAATAAGGAATGCTTATTTATTTATGGGAAGGATTTGTAAATCATGATAAATAAGTAGCTATTAATGATTACAAAATTGTCCTCCTGCCTCCTTACACAAAGAATGACTCACTGTAATTATCTTGGAGCAGAGCAAGTATTGGAAAACATGAATAAATATCTCATGTGAATCGTGATATGTCCATTGCTTAAGGTACAAAATATAATGTTTAACAATAGTCCCTCTTATTAATAGTGAGGCTATGCTATTTTTAAAAATTTATTTATTTTAATTTTGGCTGCATTGGGCCTTCATTTCTGTGCTCAGGCTTTCTCTAGTTGTGGCGAGTGGGGGCTACTCTTCATTGTGGTGCGCGGGCTTCTCACTGCAGTGGCATCTCTTGTTGCGGAGCATGGGCTCTAGGTGCGTGGGCTTCAGTAGTTGTAGCACACGGGCTCAGTAGTGGTGGCTCACAGGCTCTAGGGTGCAGGCTCAGTAGTTGTGGCACATGGGCTCAGTTGCTTCGCGGTGTGTGGGATCTTCCCGGACCAGGGCTTAAACCTGTGTCCCCTGCATTGGCAGGCGGATTCTTAACCACTGTGCTGCTAGGGAAGCCCTATGCTGTTTTTTTTACACTAGTTGAGGAGGGGCTGGTAGGTTTGAAAATTTCTGGAACTGTTGACAAAATAAGATTTTTAAATAGTTTTTTTTGGTTACTCTTTTTTTTTGTTAGATTTTCTGAAAGTTGTATTTTGTTAAATCGCGGTTAAATACAAAGTAGATGTCCATTTGTGTTCTCATAAAGAAAATTACAAGTAGAAATAAATGTCAGTGATTTTTTCTTTTTAAGAATACTTCGTAAAAATGTACAGTTATGTATCATATTTGGTGAGAGCTCAGGTGTACATGTACTATTCTGAGAAAAATACCATTTCATTAAGAGCTATCAAAAACTTTAAAAATTTTATGTGCACAAAAATGTGTGAATTTTAAATCATTAATTAGGTGATTTGTGCTTTTGTTTAAACATGCTGATGCCTGCTTATTATAACACTTTTAACTTTGGGAATCATTGTAAAGATGACATTTAATATGTAAAACTTACATTAGTCCTCCTCCTCAGAAAATACATGAGTTGTCTTATAAATGATTAAATTTTAGTCTGTTTCTTTAATATCCTGTTTCTGTGAGGTTGGATTATATGAGGCTTTAATACTTTTGTAGTAGAAATGATCCTGCAATTTCACAATTATTTTTTTAAGATTGAATTTGTGCAGCTAGTGAATTTGTTCTCACAAATTAAAACTCTTCTTTGATTCATATACTTACATATAATATGATAACTAATTCACTTAAAGGTACTTGACTGGATTGCCTGTTATACTGGTTTAAACTCATAGGAAGTTACTTATAATGTACTTGTTACATTTTACACTGTACTTGCTAAAGTTTTACTACATTCTATACATATGGCATTCCGTGATGAAACCTGTTTCAGTAAGTATTTTTCTTTAGCTTGTAATTTTAGAATAACTTACCCCATGTAGATTTAGTATTTTTCTAACAATCACTTTTTTAAAGCTCTGTCAGTACCACTCATTTAAAAAATAATTATAGGAGATTACCATTTGGGTCATTTATTTTTTATCAATGAAGAAATTCAAGATTTTTAAAGTCATCCTTTCTTCCAACTCTAGAATATTGTGTAACATGACCTACAAATACCACTTAATTGATAATTAACCAATCTTTAATTTTTACTATTTATGTTTAGTTGCTTTTTAATATTAATGGCTATTTACTCTGTAATCTAATAGCAATACACAGGATCATTTGCATCTAATATTTAAGTATCATTAGAATGTTCTCTCTAAAATATTAGCTACTCTTTCTGAGACTCCATCCTAAAGCAATGTGACATTGAATTTTGCAGACATGGTTGAAATTTCTCAATTTCCTAAATGTTCAGATATCTTACCCATGGAGTATAGACATGATGATGACATTTTTATAACATTATATAGTTTATAACATGTTTTTACTTTGTCTGTTGATCTCATTTGATAATAGCCCATCTGGCTAACATAGTTTAAATATGTGCTTTTTATTTTTTAAATCACTAAATAATGGTATATACTACATATGTCCTTTCTAAAAATTAAAGAGTTTTCTTTATTTAAGGAAAATATTTTTGAGAGAATTATTAAGTCAACAGCTTATACTATGGACACTTAACAAGAATCTATAGTTTTTCATTCTTTTAAAGATAAGTTTAGCTCTTACAAAAATAAACTATATTAGGTAAAGATGAATATCAAGAAAACATATTTTAATTTTTTCATTCTTTTATTCTGTTATTTCCTTGTGCTACTGGCTAAGAAAATGTACATTTGAATGATTCGATTTAATTTTTTAGTAATGATAATTCTTAAGCCAGCTATACATAGGACACTTAAATAATAGTCTTAATTTAAAAGAAAAAGTATTTCTTAGAATACCGTATCACTCTTAAACTTGGAATAGAATAATTTAGGATTTACGCCATACATAATTTTTCATTCCCTTTACATAATTGGTAACTGACTAAGTGTCAGTTTTATTTTTTTTTACATATAGAACTATCACTACTTTCTAATCTTAAATTAAGAATGAAAAACTATTGTTACTATGAATATATTTTCATTAACTGTGCTGTCTTTTCAACTTGCTGCTGAATCAGCCTGCATTGACATTCTTTGCCTTTCTGTGTCTTGTCTATCTTTACCGTTTCCATTAGATCCTCCTACTACTACCACCCTTCAGCCTACAATTCAGTGGCATCCCTCAACTGCTGACTTCGAGGATCTAGCAACAGAACCAAAAAAATTGCCCTTCCCATTGTCAACTTTGGCAACAATTAAGGATGACACAATTGGCACAATCATTGCTAGTGTAGTGGGTGGGGCTCTCTTCGTAGTACTTGTAAGTGTTTTGGCTGGAATATTCTGCTATAGGAGAAGACGGACGTTTCGTGGAGACTACTTTGCCAAGAACTACATTCCACCATCAGATATGCAAAAAGAATCACAGATAGATGTTCTTCAACAAGATGAGCTTGATTCTTACCCAGACAGTGTAAAAAAAGAAAACAAAAATCCAGTGAACAATATAATACGGAAAGACTATTTAGAAGAGCATGAAAAAACGCAGTGGAACAATGTAGAAAATCTCAGTAGGTTTGAAAGACCAATGGATTATTATGAAGATCTAAAAATGGGAATGAAGTTCGTCAGCGATGAACAGTATGATGAAAATGAAGATGACTTAGTTTCACATGTAGATGGTTCCGTAATTTCCAGGAGGGAGTGGTATGTTTAACAGCCACTAAATGTGACTTAACTATGTACAGTGTTTCATTCATACTAGTTGATCATTTTCAGATTGTTCATACTTTTTCTTGAGGAATAATAAGCTTTTCAACTTGATTTTCAAGCTTACTTTTTATATTCTAATTTGACAAATGGAAATGTAAAATCTGGGTTCAGTGTATCTGAGCTGCTTTACAGTTTTTTTTTTCAATGCTGTACTACTGTCTCAAGATTTAAATTTTAATGCAGAGTACTTTATTGGTCTGAGGCACACAGGTAAGAAGAAATGTCAGCATTAAATGAATGACTTTTTTAGTACAAAAATTAAAAAAAAAAAAAAAAAAAAGAAACTACCTTGGCATTGTGTATTAAATGTTTACCTAAGACTATAATCTCAAGTAAAATGTTTGTTAAACATATACCTCTCAAAATTTATCACCACTAAATGATACATCAAAATTGACTATAAAACTAATTCAAGAAATATTTATATATATTTTTAGTATACAAAAAAATTCAGCCTGATGAAACACCTTTTCTTTTCAGACATTATTTTCTATGTTTCTATACAAATGGAATCTTTACCTCTGCATTTTAATGAGCCTTGCCATAGTTACTGTAGAGTGGCTTTTCAAAGATATTTTGTTGCACTAAAAACTGTGGTAGTACACTCAGTGAACATGATGTGTGGAAGAGCATAATTAGCTGATCAATATTTTTGTCCAAAATACATACATGAGTAATAAAAACATGCCTTTTAAACATGATAATTACTACAATTTTTTCATCTCTGGAGGGCAATGCTTATATTGTCATGTGAACATAGGTTTTGGTACATGAAGTGGTAATTTTGTTTTAATGATTTATGTCCTAAATATAAGAATGATAATGAAAAGATGGTACATAGTTTAATAGAGTGCAGAGAGAGCATTTCAGTATATGGAAAACCATGGGTAAAACAAGCATTGGAGTACCATTTTTAGAAATGAGACAAATATTTCAGCCAAGAATCTGTGCAGAGAATTTTGTAGACCATCTTGTTTTAGTCATTTATTATTGATGTTGTTCAAATGGATAAATATGTAGGAAAAAATAGAATAAACTTGGAAATTTGAGATTTAACAAGAAAAAATCTGAATTCTAGAACCAATCACTAGCACTTGCTGATGGATATTGACAAACCATCCCCCTTTTCCTCCTAAATGTATGTATGTGTTTCAAGATTTTTGTTTTTCCAATTAAAACTGGAAACATCATGAGGTCTTTTTGTTTTGTTTTTTGTTTTTTACATAATTAAGTATATCCTTTCCAAAAATCATGTATCTTTTGAAAAAGAAATCTTACCTAAATCTTCAAATGTGGATCTTCTTTGTTAGGTAATTAAATTGCTTCTGCAGTGGAGTCCTATACAATTATAATGATGACAACTATTTTGAAGACCAAAGAATATGTTTTATCTGTTGATTATTCATTTGAAAAAAGGACTGTGTAGAATTGCCTTAGGTGTTTTGCCAGGGAGTTGAAATAGAAGTTAGCAGGAGAATCATAAATTAAATAACTTATTTTGTTAATAAAACGGCAAAGTAGGTACTTTTTTTTCACCTTCCAACCGCTCCCTTCCCAATCCTCATCAAATCTAAAAAAAATGTTTTTTGTAAGGCAAAGTTCTAACACGTTCATAGAATTTTGCAAGTAGTGGAGACTTTATTCTCAGTGATTATAACCTAGTTTCCTTTATTTTAACTAGCAGTATTTTGTGGAAGTTTGAAATCTATTTTATTTCTCTCCCTTAAACACTTAGTATAACAGTAAAGTGTTGGTTAAGGATACAGTTAAGTTCATAGATGTCTTGTTAAAAATATTTGGTTTAAATATGGCTAACCACTGACCAATGTTAAGACTCTTTGGTCCCAGTCATTGGAAGAAAAACTTCTTGATAATACCTTATGATCGAAGTGACTTTATTTTTTTATTTAAATGTTAGCAATGATATGGCCATAAGAAAGATGAGTCTAAAACTTTTTTCCATGGAAGATGTAAATTTGTGGCTTTTTGAGCAAAATATCCTCTTTAGAATAGTGGTTTGAAGTGTCATATGAATCTGAGAAGAGTAATCCCATTTAGAATATTGTACAAATCACAACTTGAGTCTAATCCAAAAGAAATTAGCAATGTATTCCAAATTAGCAATGTATTCCAGCTGTATTTTAAAATATAAATATCTACTTAGTGATCATGAACTTTCTTTTAAATAGTGGCCATTGTGTGGTTAGGGTTTTTTGTTTATAGTTTTTGTTGGTTTGGTTTTTTTTGGTTTTGTTTTGTTTTTTGGCAGTAGAGAGTGACATGGAACACTGCAAGTGAGTATTTGATATATTCTGCATCCTTTCGAAATCATTTGGCAAGCTACTAAAAGACTTCAGAATTTTAAGAATATGATATCATACTAGTGCTTAAGACTTTCTGAAGCATTGCACTATTGTTTATTAGGGCCTTATGTATGTTTACTGTACATAGAGACTTGTTTGTAAACATAATCATATTAATAAACAGTTTTTTAAATTACTTTTTGAGTATCAGTAATGTGCACAGCTAATTGATGTATTGAACTCCTACTCTTCTTGGAAAAGTTGGAAGAATAGTTTTACTTTATTTTGGCCGTGTTTATATTTATTACCTTTATATTTGAACTGGTTTTTCATTTTTGTGTTCACTTTAGAGTTTTCTTTCGCAGTGGTTAAAGTACTTCAGTGATACAGTGGAGATTAATTCAACTCTTTGTTTTTCCCTTTTTTGCATTTTTATTAAAATATGTTGAAACTTTAATAGGCTAGGGGTTGACTTTAAAAGTGGTATTTGAGAAGTACTTTATTGTTGAAAGATTTAGTATTTTACTATGTGCCTGAAAAGTTTCTGTTTGACAAGTCTAACATTAAAGAAACCATTAGGGTTTTTCAGTAGTAGGTATTGCTTCTGATAGCCATATATAGGAAAGTTATAATGATAAGCCTGGCTGAATGTTAGCATAAGGGGCTATAGGAAGTACAATGTATAAGTGCAAAAATTGAGAGAAATGTAGCAATATTAGATGCGAAAACATCTGATTTTAGTTTGATTTTGCTTTTGGTAAATACTGCTGAAACAAAGTATGAACAAGAAGTTGTTAATGTGTGGAAGTAATCAATGTAAAGTGTAAGAAAGGAAGAAATGGTACCCATATTGATTTTTTAATTCTAACGGGAATGATTTACAGATTGGATTGTTTTTCCTATTTACTTGTTAATGTATTATCCATAAAAAGCTCTTTTCTCAAATTTTTGATATATTGGGATATTTTTAGTTTTAATTTGTACCAGGGATTTTTTTTAAAACCAAGTTACTTATCAGGTGGTAGCCCCAATAGCCGTTCAATATATCTTTCAATAAAAGTTTTTTTAAAAAATTCTTAAGAGGCATATTTCTGTAACAAGCCTGTGGCTCTGGATTACCTTCTTTGTCCGCATTATGATTTTTGCTGGAGAGAGAGAGAGTGTGTGTGTGTGTAACCTAGTTTCCTTTAATTAATGATGTTTTGTGGAATTAGAAACCTATTTTATTTCTCTTTCCAAACAAGGCTATATCAGGTTAAGGATAGAGTTAAATAAAGTTTGAGGAAGCATCTAAGTTGGCATGTTAACCATTATAAAATTTACTTTTAATTAATCATATAATTCCTATCTCATATATACATATCATCAGTAATGTTCTCCACAGTCATGAATTATCTTCTCTCTCTAGTCCTAGCAGTTAAAATAAATTTTAAATGTTTGCTGTGACTTTGACGTAAGTCAAATTTTTATATATTAGCTTTCAGTTTGGAATTAACACATTTCATAAAATATTTTTTAAGTTGGCATTTAGTGTTTTTAACTTGTTGCTTGTGAGCTGCTTTGAGTAGGAATGACATTGTTTCTTATTGTTTGTAGTTACCTTCTCCCTGTTCCTCATTTCTGACATTTGAAATTATGATACAGGGACTTCACTGGTGGTCTGTTGGTTAAGACTCCATGCTTCCACTGCAGGGGGTGCAGGTTCCATCCCTGATTGGGGAACTAATATCCCACATGCTGCATGGCTCAGCCAAAAAATAAATAAATAAATAAACACTGTTATAAAACCTAAAATATTTTAAGATAAAATAAATTAAAATTTGGTACATTATTTCCCCCAAACTTTAAACTATTTTAGAGCAAGCAGCAGTTTTTTTCAAATAACGTACAATTTGACTGGATTAAGTTTGGTTTCATTCTTGTTATACCAATAAAAATTCATGCATGAAAGAATCTTTGGAATAATGTACAGAGTATACCAACTTTTCGGTGTTTTTAAAAAAATTTTTCTGTTTATGCATTTCTGTTTTCTTCTATTCCAGTAAGCTGCACTTTTTTTTTTTTAAGTACATGTCTACTTTGAGTTGAGTAGTGATAGGTTTCCATCAAGAGCTTGAAACCAAACATAGCTTACAAAAGCTTTTGCTATATATACCTACCCTTAGGGGTCATTTCTTTTCTTGAACCTTGATAATAGTTATTTTATCATGTTCATTTCAATTTTGAAGGATAAAATATGATTCAATTTTGTGATGTTTTATTTCACTTGCCTTTTAGTTAATGGCTGCTGTTTGTTCTGGCTGGGCACTGTGGATGAAGCCTAGTGAAAGTGAGTTTAGCAGAATAACTTTAAAGTATAATCTCAAAACTTGAGAATAATTCAAGGCCTTATTTCCTTTCATGCATAATACTTCTACATAGACATGATACCTAATTTCACAGTCTCAGTTATGAGAAATATCTCAGGGAAAACTTAGTCTTGGAGGGACAGTTTGATCTAGAAGCTAGAGGAAACAAGACCTAGAGGCTTTGACCTTCCTGTTTAAAAAAAAAGATTATTATTAAAAAATATGCAATAGTAAGACAGAATAATGAAATGAATGTTCATGTACCTGCTTCAGTTATTGTCAGTTCATGGTCAGTCTTGTTTTATTTAAATTTCTGTCTATATAATCCTTCCTGCCATTAGTTCATCTGTAAATATATCAGTATGTAAAAAGTTAAGGAACATTTAGAGAAAGTAACCACAGATTCATTACTACACCAAAAATGAATAATTCCTTAATATCAAGTATCCAGTGAGTGTTCAAATTTCTAATCATATTTTTTCAGTTTTAGCTAGTAACCAAATGTGATCCATACATTGGTTGGTTGAGATATCTTTTAATCTGTGTGTTCTCTGTGTGCTGTTCCCCACTCCCGCACTTTTCCCATGCAGTTTTTTTGGTGAAGAAACAGCTTCATCTGTCCTGCAGTTTTCCAGTTTGGATTGTGCCAGTTGCACCTCTGTATTTTCTGTAAGTTGACAGATCTAGAGCCTTGATAAGATTAAGGTTTGATTTGGGGGGCAAGGTTACTTCAGTGGTGGTATGTTCCTCTATCAGAAGGCACATAGTCTGCCTTGTTTTCTTTCAGTATTAGCAGCCATTTGATGCTCAAAGCCTAGATGTACTAACAGGGAACCTACATAATTTCTAGATCTGTTAACTCTCTTTTTACCGTACCATGTGCTTTGATGTCTTAATAATTATATTCATGCTGCTCCCTTTACCTGAAATACCCTTTCCTCCCTTTGCCATATTGGTAAACCAGTCCATATTCAAGGTCCAGCTCAAATTATAGTTTTATGAAACTTTTCCCTTTAGAATTAATAATTGCTGTTCATAATTCTTTTTTATCAACTCATATATCCTCTATTGTAACATCACATTTTATTCTAGTTATTATCTATCTTCTTTAGATCAGCGCTCTTCAATACTCTTGACTGTGCCTATCAGTTAAAAATTAGTATGTACTCATACTCCTAATACGTATAAGTTTATAAATTATATATGTGCTACCATAGAATTTTGCTATATGCATTATAAAATATTCAAAAAACAAATTTTTAATCTGCTGAAATAACATTTTAAAATACTAATTATTTTCACTAAAACAGTAATATTTGGGTAAACAATATAATTGTGCTTCATTTTAAAAGTTAACTTTTTCTTGCTAAAACATTTTTGAGAAAACCATATGATTGAAGGTGCTTCATTTTTTTTAAATCTTGGTTTTATACTTTTTGATTCAGTGATTCAAAGTTTTAAGTCCATGTTGAGTGTGTGTGTATTTTTTTTTTTTTTTTTTTTTTTGCGGTACGCGGGCCTCTCACTATTGTGGCCTCTCCCGTTGCGGAGCACAGGCTCCAGACACGCAGGCCCAGCGTCCATGGCTCATGGGCCTAGCCGCTCTGCTGCATGTGGGATCTTCCCAGACCGGGGCACGAACCCGTGTCCCCTGCATCGGCAGGCGGACTCTCAACCACTGCGCCACCAGGGAAGCCTCATGTTGAGTATATTTTAACACTTGTTTTTAGGTATGAAAGCTAAGCCACCTCTCGAAAACAAGTAGATTCAAATGAAAAAAGTTCATTGTTGGGAACCTTAACAGTTTTCATCCCAACTACTGTTTTTAGAGCTAGTCTTTATGTTCAAGGTGTTTGGTTTTTCAGTATCATGCTAATCACCACTCACATTAGCTATTTCAGCACAGTATGGGTTTAGTATGAGGTTTGTTGTTAATAAGAGTGAATATATATTTGTTTTATTTGGTTTCTAAATGTATTTGATTGGGGGGTTGATTTGTCACATCTGATTAGATTGCCATGGTTTTATTTCATAATGTAACTGGTAAAGTTTATGTATTAGGAAGCAGTTATTTGCATTGCCATTTTTGTGGGATTTTGTTGTTATTTGTGCCTACATTATTGGTGCTATCTTACATTCTGTCACTTCTTTGCAGGAATGGCATTTACTTGGATTAAATGCCTACTAGTATATAACATGGATTAACACTGATACCCTCACTTGGTTTATGAGTCAGATGGTCACCTGTCAGAGCACGCATGTCATGCCTCCTTTACATTTTTGACTTTTAGTTAAATCTAGATAAGTTTTTAGTTCATTCAGCTGAGCTCCCATACATCACAATATGTCTGTCACAGGATGCTATGTTGAGAGGGACAACCAAGTGAAGATGTAACTGTTTACTTACTTGCATTCTGGAACTGTCCCGCTCCACACTTCCTATAGGAAATTTTGGGTGCCCTGTGTGGCAGGGTGCCACCTGACACATGGACCAACTAGGGCTACCAGTGCCAATCCATACTAGTGCAATAGTAATTTTTATTAAATGCCCTCTCCCTCTCTTTTTTTAGAAAAGTGATGATTTCTTCCTATACTTCATTGGAAAATAAATATTTTTATGAATTCTCTGACCCTACCTTGAGGCTTTTGCTCTATTGTGAGGACAGGAACTGTGTAAAATTTATCCTTGGCATTCCTAGCACAAGGCCTGGCACATGTTCGGTTACTGTTGGTAATTTGTTGGATGAGAAGCTGAGGAGACTGTCCTGACCCAAATAGAGGACTTGTATTAAAAAATAGTGAGATAAATATTTGGATGGATATAAAGGCCTAGATGTCGTATTGAAAAGTTAAGCATTAAAACAGCTATTGAAAAATAAAACAGTTGGGCATATGGGGAAAATTTGGTAATACAATAACATGTATTATGGGAATATATGAATTTAATCCCAAATGAAAGTTGGGAAGATAAGTTTGTAGGGTATTATATTAAGCTGTGAATCAATCCATGGCATCACAGAAGTTTGGGTGGAGGAAATGAAGAAAAAGAGAGATGAAACTTAACATCTCAATTGTTGAGATTCGGTGTTTTAATGTAAGTGTAAAAAGGGACTATGGATTTCTGTACTCACCCATTTTAAATGGTTTTAGCAAATTGCCAGAAACACATATTTTAGTGTATAGAATAGTATTTAACTTTTAAAAACTTTAAAATGCCTCAGTTTCAGATGTGAATCAGGTGAGCACGTGTTTGAATAGCCTTTACGTAGGCTTTATTCACTTGTATCAGAGTGATAACAAAGACAAACTTTAATTCAGTTTAATATCTATAATATGTATATTTTTTCAAAAAGTAATGAAAGTTATTTCTCATATCTGTATTAAAATTTTGTATGATTTGTAACTGAATTTTGATAGCTTTCTCCATAAGACATATGTATGGTGTCTTTAATTATGGATAGTGTACTTTGGTTGTATTGAGGAATGCTATTTTTCTGTTTTTGGAGGTGAGTTTCCACTGTATATGGGTTAATAAGCAGCTGTGATAACAGAAAGATGTTCTTTTGGGAGACATGCACCAATCCTTTAATACTAAATATTTTAATGCTTTTGTCTTTTTGTTTTCTGCTGCTTGTAAGCATACAGTTAGATATAGTAGAACATCTCCTTAGGTGATGGTAAGGTAATATTTCTTCATGTCAGTCACTCAGTAAACTAGCTTAATGTTGAAAAATGCCAAATTTTTATACATTTGCTTAGTTAAATTTTTTTTCTACTTGTAGTGGTTTTGTTGGAATATAGTCTATGTAGATTATGAGGACAAGGATGTGGGGAGGCAGTGTTGGGGCTAAATTCTCAATTTTCGTCAAAATTCTTTGACTTGAATGCAAGAAACTTGAGCTCTTCCTTTGCATTTCATACTAGTGTTCATCACCCATTAATACTTTTAAAATCTTAATATTCTTAAATATATTATTTCTTCTTTTCTCAGTAAGTTGAAGAATCAGAAAAGGAAATATGATATATATGCCATATGTACTTAATCAGTTTACCTATGTAGAGTAGGATATCCAATTGGTAAATGGACTCTACCTAACTTTTCTTCCACTTCCTCATTTCAGCACTTACTAGCCTGTTCCAATACTAAGAAGAGGTGTGCAAAAACTGTTAGAGATGAATAAAGAATGAATGGAACCAAGTGAAATAAAAATGCTCAAATTAAGATAGAAGGAAGAGTTACAGTATACATACAGTCAACTCTCAGTTATGGAATTCTAGAGCTAGAAATTAGAAGACTAATGGGACAGAATTGGATAAGTAGACCATAATTTAAATGTTTAAAGAATAGTATCTATATAGACTTGAGAATTACTTCAGGATATTAAAAATAGTATATATTCAGAGTTGGGAATTACATTAGGATATTAAAAGTCTGATTTTGATTTATTACTTAAAACACTACCAAATTAAATATTATTGCTAAGATTAAATGAAAGGCTTTCTTGTAGGAGATGTGAGGTTTGATGAATTTATAATGATGTGTTGGGATTGAGTGATTTTATATATATATATATATATAAATATATATAAATGACGTGTTAAGATTGAGAATCTTAATTTGGGCTAATTATATGTTGGGATTGAGTGATTTTATATATATATATATATAAAGATATATAAATGACGTGTTAAGATTGAGAATCTTAATTTGGGCTAATTATATTCAAAGAGTAACCTGAGTTTTTGAAAAATAATTTCAGAAGTATTACATAAATATGGTATTAACTTTGTCATTATCAAAATAAGAACACTCAAATTTAAATTCTCCATGCTTGGGCAAAAGTGATAGGGCCACTTTATTCCTTAGCAAAAGAAAAAAAATTCATTAAAGGGAAATCTTTAGACTAACTAGTGTAGAATAGGTAGCATACTTGACCCATTGGGATTTTTTATTTTTGCCACTGACAAGGTGTATGACCTTGGTCAAATAACCTTGGTCATGTAATCTTAATTGGTTTCAATTGGCCTATTGTTAAAAACCGAATACAAAACTGTAACTTACATGGTGGGAAAAGTGATAGTGTAGAAGAGAAGACTAGCCCTAAATCATCCCAAGTCTTTTTTCTACATTTATAAGAGCAGAGTAATACTTGACTGGCTTGGTTTTCAAATCTTTTTCTCATGTAGCACATATTCAAATGGAGTTTGCAGTGATTAGAGAAATGAGCAACAACAGGAAGATAAACCACATATGTATTAGCAGATGAGGGTAACATCCTGAACAATGAAGCTGGTTATATTGTTTAAAATAATTGTATATTTTTAGATTCTATTCCGTATTTGAAAGATTATCAGATTGGGTTCCTTGGAGCTCATTGGTATAAGATTTTTAGTCTAGAATGAGACTAATAAAATGAACCATTAATAAACAAACCCCAAATCATTACTTTGCTAAAGAAATTTTTATAATTGGCAAGAAAGTAAAACGTTGTTTTTAGCAATCTAAAACACCACATGAATCACATTTTAATATGAACAGTTGGGAAATGCTTCTAAATACACTATGTATGTATTTGGAAATACCGTGATGGTAAGTAGGTGAAACATATTTCAAAACTGATAGTGCTTAATTCTATTTAAATTTTCCATGTCTGGATTCCAACAGTAATTGTAATTATTTAAGGGTGTATATGAACGTCAATTTAATTGAAGACTAAGAGCTCGGCATTTCCAAATAGGGGGCCCAAAAGGAGAGACTTCGTTAGATGTTGCGAAAAACCATTCTTTCCCCAAAAAGGCTTACAGGTGGAGGTTTCTATCCTGCCCTAACCTAGCTTTATTTCACCCTGTGTTCTCTCCTATTCATTGACTGAATGACGTTGGGCAGAATATTTAACTTTAGAATAGCAGAATCTTCATTTATAGAATGTTACCTTAAATATCTTTCTTACCAGTTAGAAAGATAAAATCGTGTATATTGAAGGTTCTTTGTAACTGATGGGTCGCTCCACAAAATTCAGTTATTGGATTTAATATGGCTGAAATTGTCAAAATAATACCTACACATAAAGATTGATGGTTTTGTCATATCCATAATACTTACATTTGAAAATAATTTTAGTAAATTCCTTTAATTGGGAGTTCATAAAGTAGGGTGACTTTTTTTTTTTTCCTGTACGTGGGCCTCTGACTGTTGTGGCCTCTCCCGTTGTGGAGCACAGGCTCTGGACGCCCAGGCTCAGCGGCCGTGGCTCACGGTCCTAGCCGCTCCGTGGCATGTGGGATCTTCCCGGACCGGGGCACAAACCCGTGTCCCCTGCATCGGCAGGCGGACTCTCAACCACTGCGCCACCAGGGAAGCCCCATTTTTTTTAGAATTGTGTGAAGTGCTAACTACTCAATATGTTTTTAACATCCTTTCTTATAAAATTTTGTGGTGCAGACTGGAAAAGAGAAATTGGTATTCAGAAATGATAGAGTGTGTCTGTAGCCAGGAGACAGGGAAGAATTTACATAATTTTGTAGTATAGACACTGTCTTAAAGTGTAATTTGTATTAAATGTGTGTGAATTAAAGGAAGTTATTTGCAGCAAGTACTGTTTTAATAATACTTCTATTTTTAAAACAGATTTTGCAATGTCACTTTTTGACTATTTATTAGGTCTGGGATATTTTCTGTTTTTTAGTGTTGTTTTCCCTTTCTTTTTTTTTTTTTTTTTTTTTTTTTTTGTGGTATGTGGGCCTCTCACTGTTGTGGCCTCTCCCATTGCGGAGCGCAGGCTCCGGACACACAGGCTCAGCGGCCATGGCTCACGGGCCCAGCCGCTCTGCGGCATGTGGGATCTTCCCGGACCCGGGCACGAACCCGTGTCCCCTGCATCGGCAGGCGGATTCTCAACCACTGCGCCACCAGGGAAGCCCTGTTTTCCCTTTCTTGAAGGTTTTTGGTTTCTTTCATAGAATTTATTTTAATAGAATGAAAGGTAAAAATCTATTCAATACATTGTTGGCTAACTCCATTAAAGAATACTGAATTTTTTGTTTTTTTTTATCACCTTTTAGAGTAAGAACTTAGTTTTCATCCTTTTCTCTATCTTCTTTTCTCGTCCAGACATTCTTTGTCCGTTGACAGTAGATTCACTCATTGATACCTGACTGGGAATATTCTTTTCATCACTTTAACAAAGTAAAGTTGGAGTGCTAAGGTGACATCTTGCAAGGAATAAATGTGTTAGCATAATGCTACAAAAAGTAACGAATCAAATATGGGGTCTTCTAAGCTTGTGGTTGTGTATAACATACTTTATCAGTCATTGCACATTGTAGAATGTAGAAATCAGAGGACACAAACTCAAGAACTCTTAACATTGTTTGAAAAACCTAATTTTTGTTACTTTACAGATGTTCCACTTAAGCAGACCTCTTCTATAGCTGTAGCTGGAGCTGTAATTGGAGCTGTCCTTGCCCTTTTCATCATTGCCATCTTTGTGACTGTGCTGTTGACGCCTCGAAAAAAGAGACCATCCTACCTTGACAAAGTGTAGGTAAATTTTTTGCTTGTGTTCAACTATGAATATTCAGTAGTATGTGGCAGTCTTTATCTTTACAGCTACTCATATGAAAAGTGTCTGAGGGATGCAAGTAAAGATACTGTTAGGTCTTTGTAAAATGACTGGTTTTGTCAGAAAGTCTGACTACATTTTGGTAAATAAACAGTTGCAAGGGGCTGCTAGAGACAAATATATTGGACACCTTTTTAACCTACAGTATATTACATATCTTTCCAAATGGTAACATAATGACTCTGTGTTGTCCTGCCTTCTGAATAAAAATGCAGGTCTTCCATGAAGTAGTTGAAAGACAGATATAAAAAATCTTAGAAGTTTAAATTACTTCTTTAAATTGTTTATGCCTGTCTTATGTATAGAGATAACTAACTTTCAACTGCCAGAAGTTATTAAATACATTGAGTTTTAAAGCTTTTATCTTAAATTTGGTTTTGGTGAATTACAAAATGTGCTTTTATTTAAAGAGAAAGCAATGTTTTGGACCTAATCATGAGATAGAATTATAAAACAGAAATTGTACTCTGTTGTATAATCAAAAGACCGAAGTCCCAGTTCACTTAATTCCATCATCAGCTTTTGTTGCTTAATCTGTGAAATGTGAATAATACTTTTCCTGCTTACCTCACATGGCTGTGATAAGAGTAGAATAAGATGATGTTTATGAACTGTAAAGTTCTATACAAATGACATTGTTTCTTGTGTGGTTATTAATGTTTTTATATGAGAACATGAGGCTGGCTCTGAAAGAATGTATTCCTTCTGTCTTCATAAATGCTTTGTGTATGTCTCTGCCTCTCTAATCTGGCACAGTTAGAGCACTGATCTTTTTGGATTAAGGACACCTGGGTGTTAGCTCTGTTACGATCAAATTAGTGGTATGATCGTGAACGAGTCACATCACCTCCATGAACCTTGGTTTTCACACCTAAATAACTTATGGCATCTTGGAGCTATACATTTGCTGTGATGTTTGTTACATTAAGGGAAATAATTACTTTAAATAAAAGGACTATAAAATACACTTTCAGTCTAATACCTGTAAGACCGGATTCCTCTAATATTTCAAGAGTATCTAGCTTGTGGTTAATTTCATCTTAGTTGCTAGATTATCTCAAACTTTTCTATAATTTCAAAAACATAATTTACTAGTAGGCTAGTAATTACAACCAAGTAATCATTTTATTTATTATTTGAATTCTGTTCATTTAAAATATTATTTCATACCCACATGGAGAAGTGAGAATTTGTCATTTCTTTGGCCTTTGTAGCTTTCATCCTCTTTATCTTTTAATATAGGTAAAATTTTTATTTGATTTACCAATCTCAATTACTGAAAATTAGTTATCTGTGATCTTCAAAAGGAGAATATATGAAAAATTATTTTCTAAAATGCAGAGAGCTACAAGATATATTTAATTCTATTTTTGTTGTAATGCAACAATTTAAAAATATATGAAAATACTTTTTCTTAGTAGATTAGGTCATTTTGGCAAAGATAAATGCATTCCCCAAGGATGTAATGGTCTCTTTATTTATTTCAGGTGCCAAGATTAATAATGGTTTGTAGATTGAAAATCTTAATTTACATGTTGAATATTCTAAGAATGACCGTGGCTTTTGCAAACTATTTATGGAAGTATTTCCAAAATATAGTATAAACATTTTTTTTCATTATCATTTTAAGATATAGTCTTTTAAATCACTTTTATGACACTTTGGAGGAAAGTGTTTTCCATTACACATGTTTGACTATATTTAAAATGTTGGTAGGCATAGTCATATGTAAAAATGTGCAGTACTTAATTAGTCATTTACTAGATTACTTGCTTAATAATATTCAAAAAATACTTCTATTTGCTTCTTTTTTAAACTTTTCAAAGAATTGTTTATTTCAGATTAGTCCTAAACATGGGAACCTTTAAAACCAGTTCACTTTTTTGTTCCAATTATGATTGATTAATGGAAATGTAAGAACTGAATTAAACATGTATGCTAATACAAATATTCATATGAGGAAAATATTCTCAAAACTTAAGCGAATCTTGAATGTTCCCCCACCCACCCTTTTTTTTTTTTTTTGCTAAAAGTGGCAATCGCATTTTTTAAACTTTTTAATGCAGGATCGACCTTCCACCCACACATAAACCACCTCCTATGCATGAAGGACAGTCCCCCCCCTTGCCTCAGAAAGACCTTCTATATCAGGTAAGTGTTCTGGAGTACGCGTAAAATAAAATGAAATAAAAAGTATTAAGTAATGTATATTATTTGTTTCAAAATGTTATCTAGTCATTATGCATTAAATATTACATAATAATATATAATTATTTCTCTGAAACATTCAAGGGATCAAATTTAGTCAATACAGATTGGTAAGAAAAGAAGTTATGGCCAGTATAGGTAAGACAAATCAACACTGTATTAGGAATACAAATTTTTACTAAAAGCTTATGGCTGAAGACTTATTGTTAATAGAGTTTTATTGACGTACAGATCCATTGTAAAATATGCATTTTTATATAAAATAAAAGGTAGAAAAATTGAATGGTAGGGTCTAATGTATGATGGAGAGGTTTTACTCCTTGGCATATGTATTTTATTTTTGTTTATTTTTCAGTATATGCAAGGTTTTCAGTATATGCATCTAAGTTTTAGCATTCCTTTATTTAGCAACAAAAGGTTTATATTCCAATTTAAAATTCTGGGCATGAATATTGGGCCCTATTTTACACTTATGATAATTTAAAATTTCTTTTGGAATCAGTTTACACTAATTCGTGTGAAAGTATTGATTCAGTTCTTCTGTCTTAGATTCTATATCTAGATTAATATGCTCTACTTGGGAAAGTTTAAGCCATAATGCTTTTATTCTTAACTTTTGTTTTTGCTTTTTTCCTCTATCACCCATGCAGCCTCCTGGGGCTCTAACCCTGTATTGGGGTTTTATTACCTGTGACACTATAATATTTTTCTCCTAAATTATGTCCTGTATCTTCAGCTTGAGTTAGGCAAAGGAATATTTCTGTTAAGATGTTCTCAGCTTCTGTTCCTAGGTTGACCATATAATCAGTCTCCTGCCTGAGCATGGGGCAGGGAGGAACATTCCGTGGCATGTGCACTCACTGACAATGGGCACCACCTTTGTCATCTTGCACAAGTTTGGTGTCTTTGGGATGAAGATGCGCCATCTTTACAGAACTCTTGTTTTCACATAAAGAATATAGCCTCACATCTTTTTTGGCAAATAAATTAACTTGACAAGTAGTGTGAAATGTCAACAAAATATTTAGCTAAAGGTGTTGTTAATGGCTGCAGATGGATAGCTGTTGTTCTCCCTCCACAAAGCTAGTCACTAACTGGAGGATTTCTAGATTCAGGTGTGGGAATTTTTTAAGAATGTTGTTAGTAATTTTTTAGTATAACCCTAATTGCATATAATTTTATTCTTGTCCTTAAAATCAGTATTTGCTTGTTATTTAATATTTTCAAATTAAATATTTACAAAAGCTTATGAATTGAAAAAAAATTATTTGACTCAGATCATGTGTCCTGGGTTTTAGTTAAGAAAATATAGTTTCTATATATGTAAGCGCTGCTAAATAAACAAAAGGAAGATTTTTCTTGGATGACTTGACAGTGGTACAAACTGCAGTTTTTATCCTTGGAGTCAGAGAAGTCTTCCTGGATGGATCAATTTTGGAAGTAGGATTTTGATACATGTGATAAAATTAGTTGTTGATTAGAGTAAATTGCATAATCACAAGCATAAATCTAGGTGGAAATGAACAGTTATGTGAAAGAGTAATGGAAATTTTAGAAAGGAAATTGGTGGGACAGCATCTGCAGCGGATAACAAACATTGGACTTTGGGAGTCAGAGACCATTTACATTTAGTACTATTGTGACTTTTTCCTCATCTGTTAAATTCAGCAGGTGAAAAACATGATTGATTGTTTCACTCCTCTAGCTATAAAACTGAGTCTATAAAATATTGCTAAGGGTCAGCTGGTTGCTGTCATTTTGCTTAGGAGAGTCAAAACTTGAGTTGGAGATGAAATAATTCTTAATTCTATAAAGATTTTGAGAATAATTTAGGCTAAAATCATTATCCATCAGTAAGATAATTTGTTATGATTCATGTGTTATAATGTCATATGTTAATTATATGGCTGTCTGCGTTTTAATTAATGTTGTGATATCAAAATGCAAAATACATAGAACTGTTTCCTGGTTACCAAGAAATCTGTAAGTGTGTAATTACTATCTAATTAGTTTCATGCAATGATAGCCTGCTGTAATAGTAAATGCCTTCATAATGTTCCACTTCAGTAGATAACTTGTCAACTTTAAACTCATGAAGTAATTCCTAATTGAAGTCATTAGTCCCTAGCCCTCACAGCCAGGCCATGCTCCCAAATATTACCATGGCTTTAAGGAAGAGAGTCCCACTTATTCTACCCATCAGTGTTCTACCCTTGGGAAACCACAGAAGGAAAGAGTTCCTTACTACTTAACTTTTGTCTCCCCTGCTTAACCATTACTGGTGTGATAATAGTGCCAAAACTCATACCTGAGAATTTTCCCTCTAAATATAAGTTAGGAGGATGAAGCCTGGAATTGTGAGGAGGTGATTTCCTTGAATGGGAATGGAACTAGGAACTATTACCATACTGTGGAGAAGATGCATGGAGGCACACATAAGTATGAGGGAAATAAAAAGAGGAATGTCTTGCCTGAAGGCAAAGAATAATTAATACCACCAGCTTGTCATGTTATTAGTTGATAATCCTAGAAAAGTGAGTCTTCATTTAGGAAACAAATACTAACTCAGGACATTTTATTTTCTTAACATTATAGGTAATAAGTAGGTATATTTTTGGTACAAAAATATCCAAATACTACAGAAATTTAGAGTTAATGGTTAAAGTTCTGTTTCATCCACCTATCCCCCAATTTATTATTTCTTTCCCTAGAGGTCACCATTGTTAGGAATTTAAATATCCTCCCAGACTTTTTCCACAAGTTTACTTTGAAGTATATACATCGTCCATATTTACATCTACAAGTAGTTTCTTTAAAAACATAAATGTGGTCATAGAAATTGCTTTTTCTACTCTATTACCAATATTTTTCAGAGTGACTAATGTTGCCACCTGTATCAAAATCCTCTGGGTTATTAAAAATGAAGATTCTTGAACACACATTCAGTTTCACTGAATCAGTATCCCAGGGGTTGGAGACAATGGGCATTTTACCTAGCTCACCAGGTGAATTTTAATGCACATTCAGGTTTGAGAACTATTGCTATTTCTCTGTCTCATTCTTAATGGCTGTAATAGTATTCCACTGTGTTGATATACCACAAATTACCTAATGATATTCCTAGGTTTTTTCCCTTTTTTTTCCATTACAGTAATTGCTGCATTGAGTGTACTTTTATATACTTTATTGTACACATGTATTTATAAAATATATGCAAAGAAATAGAATTACTGTGAATATTTTTTACATTTAAATAGGTGTCACATTGCTGGCCAGCCTAGCTGTATTAATTTATATTCCCATAAACAGTATATTAAAACCCATTTCCCTCTCTAATACTTTTTAGTAGAACTTTTGTTGTTGTTGCCAGTTTGATAAAACTAGAAAAATAGTTCACTTTAAAGCTTCATAGATTCCTGGAAGAAGTTTCATAACTGATTGCCTATTTGTAGTTCTGTAAACCACCTATTTGCATCTTTTTTCAAATTTTCAGTTACTTTTTGAACTTTCCTTGTTAATTGTTTAGCAGCTCTTTGATATGGACAGTAATCTTTTGTCTTAATTCGTCTCTTATTTTTTAACTTTATAGTGTCTTATGCAGAACGTTTACGTTTTTATGTAGTTAAAATCTATTTATCTTTTTTCTTATAGTTTCTGGAAGTTATATATTATCTAAAAAGACCATTTCCCCCTCTCTCCCTGATCTGAAATGTTAAAAAATCATACAAAACTCTTCACAGTTTTATGCGATGTGTTTTGTCTTAAATAATTTAAAATTTATGTTTGCTTATGATATAAGGTAGTGACCTACGTTTTTTCCCCAATGGTATAACCAGTTGTCCAAATATTATTGAATTGTCTGTCCTTTTTTATGATTTGAGGACACTTTTAACCTAAAATAAGTTCCCATATATATTAAGTATATTTCTGAAATCTTAGTTCTATTATATTGTTCTGTGTTTCTCTTCTTAAAGCAAGACAACACTGTTTTTTTAAATTTACTTTTTATTGAAGTATAGTTGATTTCCAGTGTTGTGTTAGTTTCTGGTGCGCAGCAAAGTGATTCAGTTATACGTATGTGTGTGTGTGTGTGTGTGTGTGTGTGTGTGTGTGTGTGTGTGTATATACACACACATACATACACATACATATGTGTGTGTATGTATATATATTTTTTCATATTCTTTTCCATTATGATTTATTACAGGATACTGAATACAGTTCCCTACGCTATACAGTAGGACTTTGTTGTTATATATATAATAGTTTGCATCCGCTAGTATTTCAGCAGAATTTACTATCTGGAAAAATTATGATTTTTTTCCCCAATAATTCACTATCATATATCATAGTCTTTAGTAAATTTTTGTAAATGTTCATTGCAGAGTGTTGTGGAGGAAGAGTGTTTCTACATTTTTTTTTTTGAGTGGCTAATACATGCAAGACAGTATAAAAGGGTATTTTCTGAACTCTTAGCACCATTTTCCATTCCTACTTACCCTATCCCCACCACCTCCTACAGAAAACCATTTTTATCAATTTCTTGTTTGTCTTCATATTGTTTATGTAAAACATAGACAAAGAAACACACACACATTTTTATCTTTTCTCAAATAAAAGGTAACATATATACACTTACATATCTTGCCATTTCCTCTTAAGATATACTGGAGCTCTTTCTTTTTGGGGTAAAAATCATTCTCATTCTTTCATATGTCTACTAAGATTCTAATGTGTGTATATTACATAGTTTGTAATGTCAAAATATTTTAATAAACCAATAATGCTGCAGTGAATAGCTTTGTATATATGCTATTTTGTATCTATGCAAGTATAATCTGCAGGCTACATTTTTAGACTTGATCTTGCTACATCAAATAGTAAATATGTTTATATTTTTTATAAGTACTGTCAAATTGTCCTCTATAAATATTGTACTGTTTTGCACTCGTGTGAGTAATGTTTGAAAGTGCCTGTTTCTCCACATTCTCACCAACAGTATATGTATTCCACTTGATTATTGGTAATCTGATAGGTGAAAAATAGTAAATACACAGTTGCAATTCTGCAATCTCGTTATTAGCAAGTTTCAGCATCTTTTCAAGTTTTAAAAGATCATTTTTTTCCTGCAAGCTGCCATTCTTTTGTGTGCTATTTAAAAATTTTATAAATAGATATGAAAAATTTTTGTTGATTCCAGCATGAATAATATGTACATTGTTCATTGGTATCTAAATTTGTGGTATACAGTGTTAAGTGAGATGACTCATATCCCCATAGATTTATGTGATAAAATAAGAAGATCGAAAAATTAAGAAACTATGTTATGACTAGAGCCCTAATATTATCAAATTGTGTGGCTTTAGAAATATGATGGTCCTACTTGTTAATCAAGTTCTGGAGTTAGAGATATGTCCTCCAGGTATCTTAATTTCAGTTACTAATCATACCATATTTCATTTATGGCTTTCTTGAACCTGTTCACCCTACTACGCTTTATAGTTTTATAGATTTTCATTGTTTCTCCTCAAAACTCATCTTTCTAACATATCACTGCCAGTTTCCAAATAGTATTTTTAGATAAGCTGTTTTTGCTCATTATTAATGGTCTGCTTTTCTCCCTGGATCTGAATATTTTAACATGTTTCCAGATACCAGATAGCAGTAGTTATGGACTTTGGGGTCAAGGGAGAAGGGAGAGAGGAAGATGATAAAAGAATTAACATTTTTCTTCCGAATTCAAGGAAACTAAATGACTGAGTGGAATATTTAAGTAAATGAGTCCTGAGTATTTCTAGGATGGTTTTGCCCTAGAGTAGCAAAAAGTTTTCATCTGCATATTGCCTCCAGTTAATAGGTAGTGGTAATTATTGATATAAGTAGTAAAAGAATTGTAGGGCCTTGTTCTGGTCTGAGGAGGGAAAAAGTTTTGTGAACAACAAAGCTTGGATGAAATATTGATTTATAAATAAATAATATCTAAATAATATATTCAAATAAAATATCAGTGCAACCTCTGAAGTATAAAGGATTGGTATTTTTACTAAGAGCTCTACTAATCAATCTTATAAATGAGAAAAGATAAACCTACTTGATACGGTTTCATAAAGATTAATAAATTACCATATGCTACATCCTTAGAACAGTGCCTGACACATAGTGAATACTATGTGTTTGCTGTTATTATCATTATTGTTAATTAAAAAGAAGCTGTCTGGGCTTCCCTGGTGGCGCAGTGGTTGAGAATCCGCCTGCCGATGCAGGAGACACGGGTTCGTGCCCTGGTCCGGGAAGATCCCACATGCCGCGGAGCAACTAAGCCCGTGAGCCATGGCCACTAGGCCTGCGCGTCCGGAGCCTGTGCTCCGCAACGGGAGAGGCCACAACAGTGAGAGGCCCGCATACCGCAAAAAAAAAAAAAAAAAAAAAAAAAAGAAGCTGTGTAATTCTTAGAAGTTACTAAAGAGACCAAGCAGTGAAATTATTTCAGTAGAAGGATAAAACTGTTACTACTTTGGCTCATGTAAACTCGGCATATATTGCTTTTGGAAATTATTGATACTTTTATTATAAGCTTAGTAGTGCTTGAAATGAAATTAAAATGGAGTTTGCATCTGTTCATTCATAGTTCCGTTTTGTTTTTTCTCTGTCATCCATTTATCAAACATATTGTTTAGGTACTAATATGTCAGTATTGGGAATACATTGTCAATAAAACAGAGTTAAAAATTCTTGTCTTTATGGAGCTTACATTTTAGTGACAAATAGATAAATGCCTATGATGACGTTTTTTCCCCCCTTTTTTGGAAAGAATTTTATTGAAGTATAATTGGCATACAGCGGATACACAAACACATACATACATACCCTAGAAACATCACCACAATTAAGATAATGTACATATTCATCGTTTTCAAAAGTTTCCTCGTACCCCTTTGTAATCTTCCTCTCTTGTCATTTCCCTGCTCCCTTTCTACATCCCCAGGGAACCAGCTACTAATCTGCTTTCTATCTATATACATTAGTTTAAATGTTCTTGAATTTTATGTAACAATCATACAGTAGATTCTCTTTTTTGGTCTTGCTTCTTTCACTCCACATAATGACTTTGAGATTTCTTCATGTTGTTTTGGTCTTTCCTTTATTCCTTTTAGATAGGTGTACCTTGTAGAGATACTACATTTTGTTTATACATTTACCTATTGATGGATATTTGCATTATTTCCAGTTTTGGGCTGTTATAAGCAATGCTGCTATGAACATTTATGTATGTCTTTGTGTGAACATATGCTTTAATTTGTTTGGGTAAACATGTACATGTGGAATGACTGGGTCATATGGTAAATGTAACTTAAAAAGTGTAACTTTTTAAGAAAATGCCAAACTGTCATCCTAAGTGGTTTCCCACCAGCAAGGTATGAGTTGCTCCGTACCCTTGGTACCATTTATTATTATCAGACTTTAAAAAGTTTAGGTATTAATAGGTGTGTGGTTAGTTCATTATTATTTTAGTTTTATCCCTAGTTACTAATACATGTAATTTTTTTTCATTTGCTGATTTGTCTTCTTTAATGAAGTCTCTGTTCAAATATTTGCTCATTTTTATTGGATTTTTAAAAATTATTGGATTTTGAGAGTTCTTTATATGTTTTGTGTTATGGAATGCATGTTTGTGCCCCTCCCCCCATTCATACATTGAAACCCTCATCACCAATGTGATGGTATTTGACAATGGGACCTTTGGGAGTAATTAGGTCACCAAGGTGGAGCTCTCATAATGGAATTAGTGCCCTCAGTAAAAAGAGACAGGGGAGAGCTTATTTCTCTTTCTTTTCTCTGCCATGTGGGATTACAAGAAGATAGCTGACTGCAAGCTAGGAAGAGGGCCCTCACCACGAACCAAAATCTTAGACACATAGGAGGTTTGGACTTCCATAGAACTGTGAGAAATAAGTGTTTATTCTTTGCTTAAAGAATGGCTTCACCTATATGTGTTAATATACGATATTTGTTTCTCTCCTTCTGGCTTACTTCATTCTGTATAATAGATTCTACCATGCATAAAATAGATGGGTAGTGGGAACATGCTATAAAGCGTAGGAAGCTCAGCTCCAGTGCTCTGTGACGACCTAGAATGGGTGGGATGAGAGGGCGGTTGGGAGGGAGGTCCAAGAGGGAGGGCATACAGGTATACATATAGCTGATTCATTTCACTGTACAGCAGAAACTAACACAACACTGTAAAGCAGTTATACTCCAATTAAAAAAAGAAAAAGACAGATTTTTTTTTAAAAATGAAAAAAGAAAAAAAAGAATGGCTTCACCTAATCCATGTTAATTTGCTATAGCAACCTGAGCAGAATAAGACATTTTGATACAAGTCCTTTGTTAGATAATATGATTTGGAAACATTTTCTCCCATTCTCTGGTCGTCATTCTCTAAATTGATTTTTGAAGAGCAGTTCTTAATTCTGAGGAAGTCTGATTTATATGATGGCAATGTAATGCCATGCTTTCTTTCTGTAATGTGGGTGTGTTGTGGTAATACTTATTTTTATTAGTTTCTTTTAATTTGGTTAATATATTTTTATGATATATCATTTTTATTTTTCCTGTAGAAGCATCAGCAATTAGGAAATTTAATGAATTATTTCAGACAGTAGATTTTCTTCATCACTAGCGTTCCTTCAGTATCTAGTATCCTCAGGAGACATAAATAGTGTAAGTAATTCTAATCTCACCTGAGAAATACAGAAATTAGGAAGATTTGGCCTCTGTAATAGTATTTTGTGGCCCATGGTACTGAAGTAGCCATTATCTCTTTATATGTTCTGTTCATCTCAGTATCAAAAACAGTAGTTAGCACAGAGAATAACTCTTGTTTTTAGTAGAATCAAATGGGACCTAACAGTTTTGTTATAATAATTAAGATTCAGATTAACTTATTTTGACTTGCTGTAAATTATAGAAATACTCTAAGAAACTTTATTTCAGATTTACTGTATACATGTAAACCAGCACAGATCTGGGGAACCTGGAGAGATGATTTCTAGGCAATAAAGATTCTGAGTTTAATTGCATTTTAGTATTTTTAAATGGTTTTGCCAGCATCAGTGCATTCATTATGTGATTTTTCCGAAAAGAGTTGAAATCCTCTGACCCCGATTCTGATTGTTTCTGATTTGTAGCTGAACTGTCTGAGTGGGAATGTTAGGTCTATCTTAAGAAAGAAAAAAAAAAAAATTAAGTAGTGCAGTATTTCCCTCAGAACTATTTCTAATACAGATTGAGTTATTTTATGTAGATTAAATGATAGAAAAGAGCTGGCTTCATCCTAGTCATCAATACTCATTACCAAAAAAAAAGCAGTAGATGATTAAAGTAAAAGAACTAAATGTTGACCTTTTAAGATGTTCTGAGCAATCCAGAGAGAATATTTAATTCACACCTTTTCTTAAGACTTTTTATAGTAAAATTCCACTTGGTTCTGTCTATCTTACAAACATCTCACCTTCTTTCTTCCTTTTAAATCCTGTCTATGTTATAAACACCTCATCTTTTTCCTTCCTTTTAAATCCGTAAATGAGTTATAAGAACGATTCGTTATAAAAATTATATACTCACTATTTGTTCTTAATAGATGTATATTTGTGAGTTTCCTGTTTTTCTGTTTTCTTAATTATAAACTATTTAGAAATAGAAACCATGACTTACTACTGCCTTTGTAACCTTTCTTAGTGTCTAATAAACTGCTCTCTGTACAAAAGCTACTCAGGAATTGTTGAGTTGCTGTGATAGTGAAGTTAATTGTTTGCAAAGTCAGTTTCCTGAGCTAGCTGAGGGTTATTCTATGAGTTTGGGGGAACAAAGAAGACAGCAGAATCTATAATAGTGTCACCTCATCCTTCTGCCTGTGTAATACCTAGAAAGTTTATTTTAAACAACGTGGAAATTTTATAGCCAGTCCATCATTAATTTTGAATAAGATAGTGTAACAAGGTGCCAATCCATAATATCTTATCATTTCCAAAGATTTAATCACCATACACTCCTAATAACTGGAAATGAACCTCAACTTTTTGACATTACCACCAGAATACTTTTAAAGCACATCATAAACCATATTAAAGTCAGATTTAATACTAAACTTTGGGGAATAAAACTTTTAATGGCTCAATGCTACTTGGAAACTCCTGCAAAAAAGTATTATCCTAACCATTAATTTACTTAAATTGTGTTTTTTGCCTTGGTTTTTGAAGAATTAAATCTAGGCTATTCATACCTGAGACACAATCAGAATATTCAATTTCTAGTGGTTTGAGATCCGTGTTGAATTCACACTGCCATCAGGGAACTATAATTCTTAATTAGAGTTGACTCTTGATTGACTCATGAGTAATGAGAAGTAAAAGAACTATTGAAGTTAAGTACAGTAAGCTAAGTACAATGAACTTTCCTCCCAAATTTTAGGGGACCTAATAGCATTCTTTATTTAAAAGCGCTCATGATTTCCTTTATTGGGAGAGATTCCTTTTTAAGTACAGAGACAGAGAGCTGAGTTACTTTAAATGTTCAAAGCAACTAAATTTTTTTCAGAGAATAGACTTCTTATTTGTGAATTAAATTTTACATAGACTATCAATCAAACTTTACTTTGAATATGGCTACTTAGTCGTAATTTTCGTCTTGGCAAATTGTTGTTTTGCAGTTATTTTGACATGTTAAATATAAAAAATTAGTAAAGGCCACACATGAACTTTTAAGAGAATAATGTAAATAATATATTATTTTAGATAATTGTTACCCATATGGCTAAACTTATAATGTTCATTCATTCATTCAGTGAATTACAGTAAACTATGCTGAGTGATTTTTTTTTTTTTTTTTTTAGATTCTTCCTAAGCAGATTCAATTATGGAGTCCTTGGTTAAATTAAGCTGACCTAAATGGAGTGTTCCTTCAGGCAGCTGCTATCATATTGTGATGTGTGCAGTGCTAGTGCGGACTCCATGCCTGCCACAATGCCTGACTTACCATCAGAGAATAATAATAGAGATAAACAGAGATTAATAAGAGAGATTAGTAGAGATTAATTTAGTGATATCTGTTACTACCTGTTAACATGAAATCACTATGGGGAGACCAACTCAGACTATTGACTATTATCAAAACATTCCTAACATATTGGGACAGCAATCTTGTATCCTAGAATTTCCAGGATTGTCCTACTTTCACATATTCGTGCTTTAGTGTCAGTATGTATTTAAGTGCACCTATCCCAATTTTGAGACTTCTTGCACTTTCCCAAGCCTTTTCTCCAATTTCTTAATAGCTTCTTTCTCCATTTCTGATCATTCTAATTCAAAGTACTTTCTTCCTATATTTAAGATGGCTCCTATATCTTAACATCTGAAAAATATTCCTAAACTAATTAAAAGAATATCTAATTTAGAATAAAATGTGCAATGTGAACTATAGGAAAAGAACTTGTCACAGTGATAGTCACTTTCAAAAGTAATAGGAGACATTAATCTTACTTAAAGAACTTCAAGAGGTAGAGAGTAACCTGGGTTCTAATTTTCTGATATGCTACGTATTATAGCACTTATTAAATATTTCATTTGTATTCACTATTTCATAAAATGATAGAGTAACTAGAAAACACATAAGATACATTTAGGAAGAGCCAGAAAATGGGGTGATTGACCCTTTCATTTAGTTGATTCATATTTCTTTTTTTTTTTTTTTTTTTGGTGGTACGCGGGCCTCTCACTGCTGTGGCCTCTCCCGTTCCGGACGCGCAGGCTCAGCGGCCATGGCTCACGGGCCCAGCCGCTCTGCGGCATGTGGGATCTTCCCAGACCGGGGCACGAACCCGTGTCCCCTGCATCCACAGGCGGATTCTCAACCACTGCGCCACCAGGGAAGCCCTGATTCAGATTTCTTAAATAAAATGACATTAGAGTGAAGATTTTCATTAAAGTAAAATTTTAAGTTTGAAACCTCTTAAATTTGAAGAAAGCATGTTTGAATGAACCAATTTAAACATTTCTAAATAGTCCATTGCCATTTTTTTTAAAAAAAAAACCTCAATGATAAAGCATAGGCCATATATATTTTTTTAATGTTACAAGTTAGAAGTCAGAAATACTAAATAAAATTGTATTACACTTCGTGTATTACACTTGTCTAACACTCAGAAATTAAATTCAAGATGCTTTTTGGTTTAGAGATCTTTACATGTCAAAAATTAAGAAAAATTTAAAAAATCTAATAGATGGAAAAACATTCAGAAGGGTTTGTTTGGATAAAGTAGTCAAGATCCCAGTTTATCCTTGCATGAATTAACCTTAGTCATTTGACCTACAGCCACTAAGTTATTCCATTTTTTTATGAGTATGGGACTCTGTCACCCAGTCTGCCTTTGCAATTTGTCAGATGAGTTTCCATAGTTACCAACCTACCATAGTACAAATTTCCTGTTCCTGGGCATGATAGTAGACATAGTTAGCACTCTTTCCCCAGAGACATGCTATCGCCACTGGTTAAGTTTAGTTGCAGCATGATTCCAGACTTATTTTGTTGATTATTTGGCACATGTTCTCAAACCAAGATGTTTGTCCCCTCAATTTTATGTTCTCTGTTTGCTTTACTGATGTTTGCTTAATTAGGAATATGGGCAAGCAGTTAGCCTATTGTTGACTCATTGTTTTTTTAATGTATTGCTTGCTATTTGGGAATCTGACTCTGAGAAGATATAAGCCCCAAAGTGATACATGTGTTTCCTTGAGCGTATAAATTAAAAAGTTAATCTTATAATTCAGACTAAACAGTATTTTATTACTGGTGAATTAGTAAGACTCGTTGGGGGAAAATACTTATCCAGAGTGGTACTTTGGTTTGAATCATTGGTGCTGCCTTACAAATATTTTTCAAAAATCATTAGGCTTGTTATCATTCCTACATTTATAAAAATGCACAACTCACTTTCTTTACCTTTGTGTGCTGATTACTAGCAAATATGTATGTAATATATTCAGGATCACCTCTTATGATGACCTCCTGTATGTCTATTTTTTTTTTTATTCTTCAGTTTGTTAATATGGTGTATCACATTGATTGATTTGCATATATTGAAGAATCCTTGCATCCCTGGGATAAATCCCATTTGATCATGGTGTATGATCCTTTTTTTTTATTCAAACAGAAAGTCACAAAAATTATAATCATCCTCATCAGTTCACTCAGTCCCACGTAATTTTTTTTTCATCTTGATCTTTTGTTAGCACTTTTATGAATTCATCAGTGTCGCATTAGAGTTCTGAAAATGCTTATTCATTCAGTTCAGCAGTATAGTCAGTTACTAGAAACCTGTACTTGTCAGAGTCTTTTCCGTGAATTTCTTGAAGATGAAACCCTTTTATAGGAACATTTTTGCAAAAGCATAAGAGTATACCCAGAACTGTCTGTAAATAACAAAAGACGTAAAAATGACCACAGTTAAAGATTTGATGAAAGTTCATAGTAATGCAATTGACAAGGAAATTTAGTTATTTCTGAGATATACATTTTAAAGTAATAACTAGAATTATGACTTATAACATTATACCAGAACATATAAGATTTTTAGATATTTCATGTAATGTCTGAAACATTTATATTAACATATTTCCATACAAATCACCCAAAGAAAGTTTAGTATTAGTTGTTTTTTTTGTTAGTTTGTTTGCTTTTTTATACTGCAGGGATTGCATTGAATCTGTAGATTGCTTTGGGTAACAGAGTCATTTTCACAATATTGTTTCTTCCAATCCAAGAACATGGTATATCTCTCCATCTCTTGGTATCATCTTTATTTTTTATTTATTTATTTTTTTGCTGTACACGGGCCTGTCACTGTTGTGGCCTCTCCCGTTGCCGAGCACAGGCTCCGGACATGCAGACTCAGTGGCCACCGCTCACAGGCCCAGCTGTGCCGCAGCATGTGGGATCTTCCCGGACGGGGGCACGAACCCATATCCCCTGCATCGGCAGGCAGATTCTCAACCACTGCACCACCAGGGAAACCCTTGGTATCATCTTTCATTTCTTTCATCAGTGTCTTATAGTTTTCTGCATAGAAGTCTTTTGTCTCCCTAGGTAGGTTTATTCCTAGGTATTTTATTCTTTTTGTTGCAATCGTAAATGGGAGTGTTTCCATAATTTCTCTTTCAGATTTTTCATCATTAGTGTATAGGAATGCAAGAGATTTCTGTGCATTAATTTTGTATCCTGCAACTTTACCAAATTCATTGATTAGCTCTAGTAGTTTTCTAGTAGTTTTCTGGTAGTTTTCTAGTAGTTTTCTAGTAGTTTACATTTTTAGGATTATGTATAGTATCATGTCATCTGCAAACAGTGACAGTTTTACTTCTTCTTTTCCAATCTGTATTCCTTTTATTTCTTTTTCTTCTCTGATAGCGGTGGCTAGGACTTCCAAAACTATGTTGAACAATAGTGGCGAGAGTGGACATCCTTGTCTTGTTCCTGATCTTAGAGGAAATGCTTTCAGTTTTTCACCATTGAGAATGATGTTTGCTGTGGCTTTGTCGTATATGGCCTTTATTATGTTGAGGTAGGTTCCCTCTGTGCCCACGTGCTGCAGAGTTTTTATCATAAATGGTTGTTGAATTTTGTCAAAAGCTTTTTCTGCATCTATTGAGGTGATCATATGGTTTTTATTCTTCAATTTGTTAATATGGTGTATCACACTAATTGATTTGCATATATTGAAGAATCCTTGCATCCCTGGGATAAATCTCACTTGATCATGGTGTATGATCCTTTTAATGTGTTGTCATATTCTGTTTGCTAGTATTTTGTTGAGGATTTTTGCATCTATATTCATCAGTGATATTGGTCTGTAATTTTCTTTTTTTGTAGTATCTTTGTCTGGTTTTGGTATCAGGGTGATGGTGGCCTCATAGAATGAGTTTGGGAGTGTTCCTTCCTCCACAATTTTTTGGAAGAGTTTGAGAAGGATGGGTGTTAGCTCTCTGTAAATGTCTGATAGGGTTCACCTGTGAAGCCATCTGGTCCTGGACTTTTGTTTGTTGGAAGATTTTTTTTTTTTTTTTTTTTTTTTTTTGTGGTACGCGGGCCTCTCACTGTTGTGGCGTCTCCCGTTGCGGAGCACAGGCTCCGGACGCACAGGCTCAGCGGCCATGGCTCACGGGCCCAGCCGCTCCGCGGCATGTGGGATCTTCCCGGACCGGGGCACGAACCCATGTCCCCTGCATCCGCAGGCGGACTCTCAACCACTGCGCCACCAGGGAAGCCCTGTTGGAAGATTTTTAATCACAGTTTCAATTTCATTACTTGTGACTGGTCTGTTCATATTTTCTGTTTCTTCCCGGTTCAGTCTTGGAAGGTTATACCTTTCTAAGAATTTGTCCATTTCTTCCGGGTTGTCCATTTTATTGGCATAGAGTTGCTTTTAGTAGTCTCTTAGGATGCTTTGTATTTCTACGGTGTCTGTTGTAACTTCTGCTTTTTCATTTCTAATTTTATTGATTTGAGTCCTCTCCCTCTTTTTCTTGATGAGTCTGGCTAATGGTTTATCAATTTTGTTCATCATCTTGAAGAACCAGCTTTTAGTTTTATTGATCTTTGCTATTTTCTTTGTTTCTATTTCATTTATTTCTGCTCTGGTCTTTATGATTTCTTTCCTTCTGCTAATTTTGGGGTTTGTTCTTCTTTCTCTAGTTCCTTTAGGTGTAAGTTTAGATTGTTTATTTGAGATTTTTCTTGTTTCTTGAGGTAGGCTTGTATAGCTATAAACTTCCCTCTTAGGACTGCTTTTGCGGCATCCCATAGGTTTTGGATCATTGTGTTTTCATTGTCATTTGTCTCTAGGTATTTTTTGATTTCCTCTTTGATTTCTTCAGTGATCTCTTGGTTATTTAGTAACGTATTGTTTAGCCTCCATGTGTTTGTGTTTTTAACGTTTTTTCCCCTGTAATTTATTTCTAATCTCATAGCATTGTGGTTAGAAAAGATGGTTGATATGATTTCAATTTTCTTAAATTTACTGAGACTTGATTTATGACCCAAGATGTGATCTATCCTGGAGAATGTTCCATTTGCATGGAGTATTGCTACTCTAGCTTTCTTTTGATTTCCTTTTGCATGGAGTGTCTTTTTCCATCCCCTCACTTTCAGTCTGTATGTGTCCCTAGGTCTGAAGTGGGTCTCTTGTAGACAACATATATATGGGTCTTGTTTTTGTATCCATTCAGCAAGCCTGTGTCTTTTGGTTGGAGCATTTAATCCATTCAAGTTTAAGGTAATTATCGATATATATGTTCCTTTGACCATTTTCTTTATTGTTTTGTGTTTGTTTTTGTAGGTCCTTTTCTTCTCTTGTGTTTCCCACTTAGAGAAGTTCCTTTAGCATTTGTTGTAGAGCTGGTTTTTCGGTGCTCAATGCTCTTAGCTTTTGCTTGTCTGTAAAGCTTTTGATTTCTGCATCGAATCTGAATGAGATCCTTGCCGGGTAGAGTAATCTTGGTTGTAGGTTCTTCCCTTTCATCACTTTAAGTATATCATGCCACTCCCTTCTGGCTTGTAGAGTTTCTGCTGAGAAATCAGCTCTTCACCTTATGGGAGTTTCCTTGTATGTTATTTGTCATTTTTCCCTTGCTGCTTTCAATAATTTTTCTTTGTCTTTAATTTTTGCCAATTTGATTACTATGTGTTTCGGTGTGTTTCTCCTTGGGTTTATCCTGTATGGAATATCCTGTATGTGCTTCCTGGACTTGGGTGGCTATTTCCTTTCCCATGTTAGGGAAGTTTTCGACTATAATCTCTTCAAATATTTTCTCTGGTCCTTTCTCTCTCTCTTCTCCTTCTGGGACCCCTACAATGCGAATGTTGTTGCGTTTAATGTTGTCCCAGAGGTCTCTTAGGCTACCTTCATTTCTTTTCATTTTTTTTTCTTTATTCTCTTCTGTAGCAGTGAATTCCACCATTCTGTCTTATAGGTCACTTATCCATTCTTTTGCCTCAGTTATTCTGCTATTGATTCCTTCTAGTGTGGTTTTCATTTCAGTTATTGTATTGTTCCTCTCTGTTTATTTGTTCTTTAATTCTTTTAGGTCTTTGTTAACCATTTCTTGCATCTTTTCAGTGTTTGCCTCCATTGTTTTTCCGAGATCCTGGATCATTTTCACTATGATTATTCTGAATTCTTTTTCTGGAAGTTTGCCTATCTCCACCTCATTTAGTTGTTTTTCTGGGGTTTTATCTTGTTCCTTCATCTAGTGCATAGCCCTCTGCCTTTTCATGTTGTCTATCTTTCTGTGAATGTGGTTTTTGTTCCACAGGCTGCAGGATTATAGTTCTTCTTTCTTCTGCTCTGCCCATTGGTGGATGAGGCTATCTAAGAGGCTTGATGGGAGGGACTCTGTCTGTTTCTTATTTTTCAAGAGACCCAGCTTTAGTTCATTTCGCATTTCTATGATTACATAATTGCCTATCTGGTTTTTCCACAGAGCTGAACCACTTGATGATTTCCTATTGTTCTTTTGATTTGGGGAGTATAATTTTTCTTTGTAGCTTTAGAAAATGGGGCTAGGACCAGAAGGTGAAGGACATAGAAACATAGATTTGAATACTCAGTGTAAAGAAGACCTTTCCATTAGTTAGGTCTGTCTGATAATGGGGCTGATATCTCAGGAACTAATAGTTCATATTTCCCAACTGGCCTTGTTTAAAGGACTTAGCTTATGTCTTTTGTTGTATGTGATAGGAGGCATTTCTGAATTGGAAGTAAAGTTGGATTTCAAGGCCCATTCTAGTCCTGTTGTTGCAGGAAGGGATACCTCTTCCAGGGCCCGAGAGAGGGCTCTTGTCTAACACTCTGAAATGAATTGTCGGAGGAGACACACGTGCTGACAAAGCAAGATACTTTATTGGGAAGGGGCACCTGGGTGGAGTGTAGGAGGCTAAGGGAACTTAAGAGGACTGCTCTGCCACATGGCCCGCAGTCTCCGTTTTTACTGTGATGGGATTAGTTTCTGGGTTGTCTCTGGCCAATCATTCTGACTCAGGGTCCTTTCTGGTGGCATGCACAACTGCGCAGCCAAGTTTGATTCCAGCAAGGAGGATTCTGGGAGATTGGTAGGACATGTGGACTGGCGTCTCCTCTCTCTCCTTTTGACCTTTCGAGTATTCTTCTGATTGATGGTGCCTTGTTAGTTCCATGTTCCTTACCAGCATCTCCTGTCATAAAATAACTCATGCAGATTGTTACTGTCTTTGCCTGGCCAGGGTGGGCGGTTTCAGTGTTTCCCCTAACACTATCTCTTGATTCGTTTTTTTTCTTTTTTTCCCTGAGTAAATAATATTGGTGGTAGATTGAAAAATAACATTGGTGTTACTTGGGACCAGTGTTCTGCATAAATATTTCAATGTGATTCTGAGCATAATATTTAACTATATAATTGATTAGTTAGTTAATGAGTTACTAAAAGTTAATGAGTTACTGCTTTTAGTAACAGTTACTGCTTTTAGTAACTGACTGTATTCTATCCATGTTTTCATTGAGTGTAATTTCAAGACCTATTTCCATATAGTATTATTGAGTCTTCATAAAAAGCAATTTGACATATGCAAAAATTATTTAACATTTTTTTCACTTTTTTTTAAGGAAGAAAAAGGTTTTCTTCTTAAAATGCAAATTATACCTTGTTTTATGGTTGGTTTACAATTATGACCGTTTGACTTCCCACATAGATACTAAAGCTTAAAATACACTTTGAATGAAATCTTTACAGTAGTTTTAACTACAATGAATAGTAGATGAAATATAGAACTTGCCAACTGCAGAATATTTCATGTACATAAGTAACTTTGGAAGAAAGAGAATTGAAGGTCTTTGAAAGGAAATACTTAGCTTTATAATAATTCCTATTTTAAATTCATTGGCACTTTACAAAGGTAATCTCAATTTCAAATGTTTGGTGGGCCTTAATTATTTAGGCTATCAATTCTGTTTATTAAAAGAAATGCCATGTAAATGTATTTGTTTGAAACATTTTATATGCCTTAATACTAATGTATGTGTTCCCATGGAAACCACAAATACCCCTTTAGAAATATGATGTAAAAGAGTAGCTTTACTTTTAACTAGAACCTGAGAAATTGCAGGCTATATTCAAGAAAAGATATCTACAAAGTTGAAAAATTTTGCTGTGGTTACTTCTTGCTGAGATATGAACTGCATGTAAAACTGTAAAACCATACGTGTGTGTGCATGCAATTTGCAAAACAAATTAATTGTACTAGAACACAAAAATATAGAATAGAAAAGGAAAAAAGTGGTAAGTTAGACTTCGTTAAAGTTAAAAATGTTTGATCTTTGAAAGACACCAGTAAGAAAACAGGCAAACCATAGATTGGAAGAAAATATTTGCAACATATATATCAGACAAAGGAATTATATCCAAAATACATAAAGAAGTCTTGCAACTCAATAACAGGAAAACAACAAACAACCCAATTTTTTAAAAAGTGGACAGAAGATGTGTGCAGTCATCCCTCAGTATGGGTTGGGGGTGGAGGGGATTGTTTCGAGGACACCCTGCAAACACGAAAATCTGCAGATGCTCAAGTCACTTATATAATATGGCATAGCTGAATCTTATGGTAGGTTTTTTTTTTAACATCTTTATTGGAGTGTAATTGTTTTAAAATGGTGTGTTAGCTTCTGCTTTATAACAAAGTGAATCAGTTATACATATACATTTGTCCCCATATCTCTTGCCTCTTGCGTCTCCCTCCCTCTCACCGTCCCTATCCCACCCCTCTAGGTGGTCACAAAGCACCGAGCTGATCTCCCTGTGCTATGAGGCTGCTTCCCACTAGCTATCTATTTTACATTTGGTAGTGTATATATGTCCATGCCACACACAAAAAAAATTTTTTAAAAAGATAAAATATATACAAATATTGAATTATTATGTTGTAAACCTGAAACTAATATAATGTTATATATCAATTATACTTCAATTTTAAAAAATAATTCATTAAAGTAATACAAGCTTATCTTGGAAAAAAAAAGATGATATAACATTTGCATATAACCTGTCCACATTCTTCCATATACTTTAAATCATCTCTCAGTTACTTATAATTACATTGTACCTGGTACCTGTTAATGCTTTGTGTTTGTAAATACAATGTAATACTATGTAAATAATTACCATTGTGTGGGGAAATTCAAATTTTTCATTTTGGAACTTTCTGGAAAATGTTTTCAAATTGTTTTTCAATCTCTGGTTGGTTGAATCCTCATGTGGGGAGCCCACAGTTATGAAGGGCTGACTGTATAGACTTTTCATCAAAGAAGATACACTAATGGCCAATTAGAACTTTAAATTTTATAATTCTACTTTTGTATTTGTTTAGTTTATATAAAAGCAACTTATATTTAAATTTATTTTCCATTTTTGCTCTACTAGGTTAATTTTCAGTATTATTTTCGGTCCTTATATCTCAAAATACTGTATGTAATTAAAAGTCCAAATACAAAACTTGTTTCAGAGCGTATTCCCTAACCCTTGTTACGATTCTTATGTACAAGGATTTATAATGAATAGGTAATGTAGTTCTGCAAGAAGTGACTCAAGTTTATATTTGTATTTTAAAGTTCTCTACAACTGAGTAATCCTGTTTCTGATGGTAGTTTTTTCCCAAAATGAACTAATTGCCTCTGATCCTCATTTTTAAAAATGAGGAATGTGATATTATGGGTTACCTAACTTGCCACACTAGCATTAATAATTTTACTAACTCCCAAGGCATTGTATTTTATTTTTGATGGCCAGCCTTGCTAGAAAATTAGAAATATCTAGCCACCTTTCAACCTAATTAGTCCCGATTCTGACTTGTGTAATTCTCAAAATTCTTTTAAGCATTTTAAGCTGCAGCTATTAAGAACAGATTTTTTACCCCAGATACTTTTCATACATACCTCAAATGCTTACAACGACCCTTCAGGAATTGTTTGATAGCTTTTTCCAATATTTAAAGTTCTCTGACTTGCTCACACTGTTTTTAAAAACCAACTTGAGTGTTTACAGTGTTTTCAACCATTCCTTTTATGATACAGTTTATCTTCCCTCTCTGGTCCCTCTCCTCTATGAAAATTCTAGTTTAATATTTCTCATGAAATATGTTCTCTGGAACAACTTGCAATAGTCCAGAATTGGTAAGTGCCAAATGAACTTGAACCTCCTCTTTTCTCACATCTGTACTTCTATTAAAATGGTCTGCTTTTGTGTGTGAGTGACAGCCAGTCCTGTCAATCCAAATGTCTTCCTTTCAGTTATATTGATTTTCTAACCTAATTGTGTTTTTCTCCATTACATTTAACCTTTATTTTAGATAAAATTCCAACCTATTGCAAATTTTTTAACTAATACAATAAAAATTAAGAAATTGTGATTTTTTTTTTTAATGCCCTGAGCTGGTGTGAGAAAAATAGGTAGCCAAAGTGATATGACTCAGAATGAGTGAATGAGATGTCAAGACCTAGTTGGATTATCAAAATCAATTATTGTAACATTCATGCTTCCTTACTTGAAGACAATCTCCTGCTTATTTTCCCCATGCTCCGCATCAACACCTTTTTGTGTCACTTTTTTTTTTTTACTTTATATGCTTTACACTGTGTAGATTTTTCAAACGATGGGCACATATTCTAATTTTAAAAACTTTCTGATTAAGAAATTAGAACTATTAGGAGAAAAAAATTAGAATGGGGTATAGCAGGAAGCAATGGTTGAGAACAGAAGTAGAGAAAGAATGATTGCATCTCTGGTAATCTTGAAAGTAAGAAAAACTGTGGTGTTGTAGAGTAAAAGTGGAGTGGGGAGAAAATAAAATATGTATGGATTATAAAGCTTTCCAGATACAATCTGATGGCATAGGATGTGTTATACCTATGAGGTAATTAGAGTTTCAAACACAAGTTGCTGCCCAAGGGTTGTTAGTCTGGGACTACACCCACCTTTTTCTGGTGGTTAAATGCTGCCACTTGGCTTCTGCCATCCCAGGATGCCATTTTCTCCATTTAGTGCAGAAAGCCAGTTCATTGGCAGCACTACCCATTCATTCTTGGCTTACAGAGAATCGCTACCCCAGAGCTCTTCAGTGATGCCAGAGCTTCCCTCTTGAATGCATTTCATACAGAATTGATCAAGAGGATCAAGAGAATGTTCTCAAGACTCTACTGGAGGTGCACAGTTAAGGGATGGCTAAACAGATCTTACATGATAAACCCACCCTTAACATTTGGTTTCCTTAAGTCTTTGGATACTTTCCACTATAATATATCAAGGAAATGCTAGAATTTCACCTTCATTTAGGGTAGTCCACATATGGGCCTGGATTTCAGTCATCTAACCTATTAGAGCTACTACCAGTTACTCAATATATTGAATCAAGAATCTTGATTTAGTACATCTTTATAGACATGTTTTGTTTAATTCAACATTACATTCCTTCTAGCTGATCCAAACCCCTTAGTATCTGTTTCCACCTAGGTTCTAAAGGTTTCTATCTCCATAAACTGGCAAAATCTTGCAATTGCAGGGTGCGGGGACACACTTAGTAGTTTACCCTAGCGTATATTGATGTAGAAAATTAAGCAATTCCTTAAAAAAAAAAAACCACTATAAACAACTAAAACAAAATAGTTGGCACTTACAGCATATTGCCTAGAAATCTTCTAAAGTAAATCTACCATTTCATTATATAATTTTTCTCCACATCATCACAGACAGCAGTGCTTCTAAACTTTATCCCACTGTATAATAGGGTTCCCTTTCCTTCAGCTTCAATAGCATTTGCCTAACCTTCCTTTTAGTGCATAGCAAAAGCATCCTTGAAAGCCATCAAGCTTCGTTAGCTCTCTCTTCAGTATCCTTCTGTTTCCTGTAGCTTTGTCCCAAAGCCACTGGCACATGTTGAAGATTTTGTTACAGTAGCATCCCACTTTCAAGGACCAAAGTCTGTTGGTTTTCTGTTGCTGCATAACCAACCACCCAAATTTAATGGCTTAAATAAACAATAGTCATTTAATTACTGGGATTGACTAGGTGCCACTAGGTGGTTATTGCTCAGGGTTTCTCACAAAGTTTCGGGCATATGGTGGCTGGCTGTAGACACCTTAAGCCTCACTGATTTTAGATGGAGACATCTGAAGGCTCCAGTTCCTGCTCTGGAAAGGCTCAAACAGCCAGGGTCCCGAGCAATGTATACTTCTGCCCCCACCCACACCTGCTGAGGGTCTCTGTCTGTCTCTGTCTCTCTCCCTCTGTATTCTCTCTGCATGCTCTCTAGCTTGGCAGCTTCTGGGCACCGAGACTACATGGCAGCTCAAGATTCAAGGATACAAGGCAAGGTGGTGAAGCAGGCTCTACTTCTTGTTGGGGGACTATATTCTCTAAGACCATGTGTGACTAGAAATTAACATTGCAGCAATTTTTGGAAAATACAGTTTGCTTCATCTTTGTGTTCTCTTGTATCCAGAACCTGTTGAAGGGTGTAAATATAAAACTAAATGGTAGATAGCAATATAGGAATGTAAATCTTTGCAAGACTTGTAATGTCACTTTACAATCTATTTACATTATATTTGCATTGTAGTTGCCATACATTGTTGGAAGGTCACACCATTTCATGACTAATGAGAGACTGAAGGCAAAGATTTTAATGCTAATGAGAAGAAATTAAGTAGGAAAAGATATCTGAGTGGGAATTCATTAACGCATATTTCCATGTCACAATGACTTTTTCTTCCCTGTGCAATATCATGATTGTAGTTACTTGTATAAATAATATTTTGAGAAAGAGTATTTCCCGTTTTTCATATACAGATAAAATAAGTGGGATAACTCAAAATCAGGAAAAGATTGCCTGATGGAAGGAATAAAAGCTAGGAATACTATCAAAGTAAATCTTTTTTTTAAGAGAAAAATCCAATAAGAATACAGAATTACTATCTGTGAAACAGAAAAGCTTAAGTACAAAAGTACAAAATGAGAAAGGAATTGTATTTCAGAAGTGACTGTGCTTGACATCAAAAAGTTAATAAAACTAGAATGAATATTAGACAATTAGCAAAATACCATAGTTTCAAGAAAGACATCTGAAATCTAGTTTTCCTTGTATTTATTATTATATTTTTAATCTTAAACTTGTATCCATTTTTTGGTCATTTTTAAACATCTGGTTACCATGACATTTTATTTATATAAAATTTAATATTTAAGAGAATTCCCTGGCAGTCCAGTTGTTAGGACTCTGCACTTTCACTGCTGAGGGCCGGGGTTAGATCCCTGGTCAGGGAACTAAGATACTGCAAGCTACATGGCGTGGCCAAAAAAAAAAAAAGTTTAAATATTTAATTTTATGAAATAAAATTATATTAACTAAACATTTAGATGCTACGTCTTAAACCTGTCTCCCACGTGGTGTCCTTCGGCTTTGTTTCTCTGAGCTGTAGACTGTCAGGTATTGCCCTGAGTTTTGCAGTTAGCCTCCAAAGGGGGTTTCTTACCCCATATTCCCACCACTAACAGAAGCTGTGACTGAAGAATGTGTCCATGTATATTAGTTTCCTAGGGCTGCCTTAACAAATTACCATAAACTGAGTGTCTTTAAACAACGGAAATTTATTCGCTCACAGTTCTGGACACACAAGTCCCAAATCAAGGTATGTACAAAGTGCCTGAAGGCTTTAAAGGAGCACCTCTTTCCACACATCACTCCTAGCTTCTGTGGTTATCAGCAATTCTTGACATTCCTTGTCTTGTAGTTTTCTTCACATGACGTTCTCCCTCTCTGTGTCCAGATTCCCCTCTTATAAGGACACCAGTCATTGGATTAGGGCCCACCACAATCCCATATGACCTCATTCTAAGTTGATTACATCAGCAAAGACCCTATTTCTAAATATGGTCGCATTCAGAGGTACCGGGATTAGGACTTGACCATATCTTTTGGGGGGACAAGTCAACCCACAACACCATGTAACTCAAGCACTGGACTTACACAAAGGAAAATTTAAATGACAAGACATTTCATGCTTGTTTCATCTTTCATTATCAAAATTTTTACTATTAAAACAGCTTAGTTTAACTTTAATTAGGAAGCAGGTAATTCTTTTAAAGAATTATTCATTGGCAAAGATACCAGAGTATAGATATCCTGGTATCTTTGCCAATGAAGTTTCTCAAGCAAAATAGTTGTTCACATAATTCATTAGATCTTTTTTTTTTTTTTAATTTGGTTGCGCCGGGTCTTAGTTGCAGCAGGTGTGCTCCTTACTTGCAGCTCACGGGCTCCTTTGTTGCAGTTTGCTGGCTACTTAGTTGTGGCTTGTGAACTCTTCGTTGTGGCATGCATGAGGGATCTAGTTCCCTGGCCAGGGATTGAACCTGGGCCCCCTGCACTGAGAGCGTGGAGTCTTAACCACTGCACCACCACGTAAGTTCCTGGTTAGATCTTTATTACTTAGAGAATGAGAGAGATTTCTTCAAAATGGTATTCCTAAAAGAACCAGAATAACATGCAATGGAAAAAATGTTTGAACCTGACCCTGTTTGTTATGTAGAATTGACAGACTCGCCATTGGCAGAGCAGAGGAAGCCTTTGAAATTCTGGTTTTCCCAGAGGGCTGATTTGGATGCTTCACACATGCCTGTAAAATAAAAAAATAACATAAACAAATAAGTAACTTGGCTACTTTGAATGGACATCACTACCTCATAAGCTTGTTAGCTGTACAATGGAAGATTAAAGTTATGGAATAATAAATTTGTGATGATTAATATACTCTGTATTTCAAGAGCAATATTTAGGAAATTGCCTGGTCTGAGTTATAGACAAAGGTGTTGAATAAAATAATTTTAAAAGCTTTTCTGATATTTAAATTACATCTATATCTATATATGTAAGTATACATATCATATATAAATATACAATAAAAATATATATTTGTTTTTCTCTTAAGGTAGAATTTTTTAGGGTGGTCTTTTTTTTTCCAATTTCATAGCTTTATTTTTTTCAGCTTTATTGAGGTATAGACGACAAATAAAATTGTAATGTATTGGGTTGGCCGAAAAGTTCGTTCAGGTTTTTCCATAACATCTTATGGAAAAACCCGAAGGAAATTTTTGGCCAACCCAATACTTAGAGTAAACAGCAAGACAATTTGATATACGTATAAATTGTAAAAGGATTTCTACCATCGAGTTAATTAATGCATTCATCACCTCACGTTTTATCTTTTTTATTTTTCTTGGTGTGAACACTTAAGTTCTATTCTCTTAGCAAATTTCAGTTGTGCAAGCAGTATTATCAACTATAGTCACCGTATTATACATAAGATCCTCAGACCTGAAGTGTAAGTTTGTACTCTTTTACCAACCACTCACTGTTTTCCCCAACCTCTGGCAACCACCATCATTCTTTTCTCTGATTCTATGAGTTTGACTATTTTAGATTCAATGTATAAGTCAGATAATGCAGTATTTGTCTTTCTGTGTCTGATTTATTTCACTTAGCTTAATGTCTTCCAGGTCCAGTCATATTGTCACAAATGTCAGGATTGCCTTCTTTTTAAAGGCTGAGTAATATTCCATTGTATTTTCTTTATCTATATATCCATCAATGGACATTTAGATTATTTCCATATCTTGGCTATTGTGAATAATGCTGCAGTGAACATTGGAATGAGGGAGATATCTCTTTGAGATTCAGATTTCAATTTCTTTGAATATATACCCAGAAATGGGATTGCTGGATCATGTGTATGGTAATTCTATTTTTAACTTTTTGAGGAACTTCCATACTGTTTTCCGTGGTGCCTGTACCAGTTTACATTCCCATCAGCAGTGTACAAGAGTCCCCTTTTCTCTACATCTTCACCAGTATTTGTTATCTCTTGTCTTGTTTATAATAGCCATCCTAACAGGTGATATTTGTTTTTTGCTGTTGAGTTATATGAGAACCTCTTCTATTTTAGATATTAACCCCTTACTGGATATGGGTTTGTCAATATTTTCTTTCATTCCATAGGTTGCATTTTCATTTTGTTGATGGTTTTCTTTGCTGTGCAGAAGCTTTTTAGTTTGATATAGTCCTACTTATTTAGTTTTGCTTTTGTGGCCTTTGCTTTTGGGGTCAAATCTAAAAAATCATTGCTAAGACTAATGATTTCTTCTAGGAGTTTTATTCAAGTCATTAATTCATTTTGAGTTGATTTTTGTGTATGGTATAAAATAGTGGTCCAGTTTCATTCTTTTGCACGTGACTGCCCAGTTTTCCTAACACCATTTACAGTTTTCCTAACATCATTCTTTCCCCATTGTATATTTTTGGCTTCTCTGTCAAAATTAATTGATCATACATTCATGAATTTATTTCTGGGACTTCGAGTCTATTCCATTGATCTTTGTGTCTATTTTTATATCAGTACCATACTGTTTTGATTATTATACCTTTGTAATATAGTTTGAAATCAAAGTTTGATGCTTCTTGCTTTATTGTTCTTTGGCTATTCGTGGTCTTTTGTAGTTTCATACAAATTTTAGAATTTTAAAAAAATTTTTGTGAAAAATGCCATTGGAATTTTGACCGAGATTGCATTGACTCCAAACTACTTTGGGTAGTTTGAATGTTTTAATATTAATTCTGACTCATGAACATAGGATAACTTTCCATTCATCAGTGTCTTATAGTTTTCAGTGTATAGATCTTTCACTTCCTTGGGTAAGTTTATTCCTAAGTATCAATGTTTTTTTTTTTCTTTTGATGCTGTTGTAAATGGAATTTCCTGTATTTCTTTTTTTCAGATAGTTTCTTGTTATTGTATAGAAATGCAACTGATTTTTGTATGTTGGGTTTATATCCTGAAACGATTGAATTCATTTATTAGTTATAACATTTTTTTGGTGGAATCTTTAGCATTTTCTATATAAAAGATCATGTCATCAGCAAACAGAGATAATTGTACTGCTCCTTTCCAATTTGGATGCCTTTCTTTTTTTCCTTGCATTGCTCTGGCTAGGACTTCCAGTACACTGTTATATAGGAGTGTTGAAAGTGGGCACCCTTGTCTTGTTCCAAATCTTTTGATTTTAATTGAAATATACTGCTTTTTTGTTGTGAATCCATTAAGAAATTATTGTAACTATTTTTAATACTTTTGTCCTTATTCTTTATACTAGAGTTAAGTGTTAATACACCACATTACAGTAGTACAGTATTCTGAATCTGACTTTATACTTACTGTTACATGTATATATTCATGTTTTATCTTGCCTTCATTTCTGGTGAACAGCTTTGCTGGGTAAAGTATTCTTGGTTGGTACTTTTTTTTGTTTTGTTTTGTTTTTTTCTTTCAACACTTTGAATATATCATCCCACTCTTTCCTGGCCTGTAGAGTTTCTTCTGAGAAATCCACTTGTAGCATTATAGGGGTTCCCTTGTATGAGAGAAATTTGTTTCTCTTGCTGCTTTTAAAATTCTCTTTTCAATTTTAGGTAGTTTTATTATAATGTGACTCAGGGAAAATTGTTTTAGATTGAAATTATGGGGTGAACTATTATCTTCATGAACCTGGATGTCCAAATTTCTCCCCAGGTTTGGGAAGTTCTCAGCCATTATTTCTTTAAATAAGTTTTCTGTCTCTTTCTCCTTCTCTTTTCCTTCTGGGACTCCAGTGGTGCATAGATTGTTTCCCTTAATGGTGTTCCACAAGTCCAGTAGGCTTTCTCAATTCCTGTTCGTTATTTTTAGCTCCTCTTGAGTGAATAATTTCTGCCTTCAATTTCACTGATTTCAGGGTGTCAAGTGTGGGAGCATATTGTGGCTCTGATACAAGCTAGGTATGATGTCTCTTTGGCTTAGATTGCATGGGTCACAGCATCAACAACGGTGTGGTCCTTGGCAAGCCCTGTGGGGGGATCTGCAGTGTTGAGGTCTTCAGCAGCACGTCTAGGTCCAGCAGCTAGGGACCAGGGCAGGCAGAAGTGGTGGCCAGAGAAAGTAGTGTGCATACACTAGGCTGCAGGGGGCCAGCTGCAGGTACCTGTGTAGCAGACACTGGTTGCAGACACATACATAGTGACAGGGGCCAAGGCAGCCAGCAAGGTTTGGGGCCAGCTGTGGGCACACTGGCAGCTGTGGAGACCTTGGCTGTCAGCATGTGCTACTGTGGCCAGTGGGTCTTGCCGTGGGCACATGTCAGTGGAGGCAGGTGACTCGGTTTGGGCAGGAGGTGTGCAGGTACGCAACTAGAGGGCTAGCTGCAAGTGAGCCCAGTGGTACAGGCCAGTGACTAGAGAAGGCTGAATCTGGTCCCCCAAACAGCTGTGAGGCCCTTGGCTTCTATGACTGCAGGATCTTGCTACAGGTGCATCCAGGGCAGTGGAGGCAAGTGATGGGCATAGAGTAGCAGCATGCAAGTGCACAGCCAGAACAGCTGGCCCCAAGCATATGCATGTGGTGGGAATCAGCCAAGGGAGTCTAGCCTGGTGTCTCGCACCCAAGCAGCCACAGAGGCCTGGGCTGGCTGCTAGTGAGGATCTTGGGCTACAGAGGGGGCAGGGAGGGGAGGGAATAGGGCAGAACTCAGGCAGTTAGTTGGTGGTCTGCAAATGCAAACACCTTGAGGTGAAAAAAGGTAAAATCTGCAGGGATTTCATGGCAGCCGTGTTGACATTTGGTTTCATCAGCGACAAAAGCTGCTGGATTCCTCTGCAGAGTGGTTTACAGGGAACCCTGGTTACTCCCACTGTGTGGCTCTTTTTGGCAGCCCCTGCTCTTTTTCCTTGTTCCTAGGCATCTCCATACATCTCAGCTGTGCTGGTCTCTGGGTGGGGTGAAACCAAGATGGATCCTTCACGTGGTGCCCTGAAAGACGGGTTGTTCACCCCACCCTGTTTTTCCCAGTCAGTGGTACTCTTCCTAGCTGGAAGTGCGCTCTTGGCGCTGAGCAGTGCCAGCCTGGGGGATGGGATGATGCAGGCAAAATGACATTATTCTTCCTTTTTCTGTAGTTATTTTTAGGTTTCTTTGTTCCACTGTGTTGCTAAAGATTCTTAAGTGGACTCCTGAGCTCTCTCAGAACTGTTTTTGTTTGTGATTATCTGTCTGATTGTTGATTTTTGTAGGGGGCTGGAGGCTGGGTTCTTTTACTCCAGCGTCTTGGTAGTATCACTCCTCAAAATGTTTGATGTTTTAAAATCAATATTTGGCAAATACAGCACGATATTGTGATATTATCAATGAGCATTTTTCCCCCTAGCAAACTGTGCTCAAGGGTAAGTAAAATACACTATCATAGAAAATTAATAGATTATAAGCAGAGCATATTTTAAAGTTGTCTATGATTATTCCGTTTACTTAACTTACAGGGTCAAATGTGAAGATATTACTTTTCCATTAAAATCCTCAGTGTATAGGTACATATGACTAGGTACTGGAGAGATACCTAGAATCTTGAACTAAGAATTAGGGAAATAGTTTCACATTCAGTTGCAGTGATTAACTTGTAAATATATTTTTTTATACATCTAGAACATATCTATTAGATGAATCCCTAGGAAGTAGAAATTAATGGGTATATGGATTTTTATTTTGATGGTTATTGCCCACAGATTTACACTTTATACCAAGGTACACTACCACCAATAGTATATGAGAGGAAAACACATCTTTTAGTTCATTTATTAGCTTGTTCTGTATTTAACAAAATTACTGCCCTACTTCGTTAAGGCCCTAAATGGTATGCTGGTGAGTTGAAAATGTTCTCATGCATACAATTTTTCCTTTCTCCAAAGTGTCAGCTCTCATGCACTAATATATTGGAAAATTTGGCTGTTTATGTATTGGGCTGGCCAAAAAGTTCGTTCGGGTTCTTCAAAACCCGAACTTTTTGACCAACCCAATAAAATGAATCATCCTTTTAAACTTTTTTCCCCTTCTTTCCCTTATATATTACGTTGAAAAATAAATCCCCTACTCTTTTCTTCTTTGTTGGGCATAGGGATGGAGAGAGTTGAAAGGTAGAAGGAGATAGTATTAAGTAGGGCGGAAATAGGTTGGTGATAGAGAGTTATAAGTTTTCATTGAATTATTGTTTGTGAATAATACCTATTATTTGTTGAGTGCTACTCATGTGCCAGGCACTGTTGTAAACATTTCACATGAACCATCTCATTTAATCCTTCTAGTCACCTTCTCAGGTAAGAATTACTATTTTCCCTGTTGTATAAATGAGGAAACTAAGGCTTTGAGGGGTTAATTTCCCCAAGGTAATTTCTAGTGAAGGGCTTCTTGGTTTGGGCTCTTTCGTTCCTTGCTGCCTACCAACTGAGATTACACCTGTTAACACTAACTAATTAGAGCTCACATTTAGTTAGCACTTGTTAAATGCAAGGCATTGTCCTAACTGCTTTATATGTATGAATTTATGTACCCCTTTATTATAACAACCTTGTGAGGCACATGCTAGTGTGATCCTCATCTTTCATGTAAGCAAACTGAAGCTCAGAGAGTTAAATAACTTTGACAGTGTCCCCAGCTGTGAGAGCTGAGATTAGAACCCAGGCAGTCTAGCTCGAAAGTTCACACAAATACTGGAAAAATCACTGGCATGGGAGTCAAGAAATGTGGATCTGGATTTGTGTCCCAGTTGTGTCATGAGTGACCCTGGGGGGAAATCCCTTTACCTCTCTGGAACCCTGTTCCCTCATATGTGAAAGGAGGGCATTTGTTCCTGGATAATTCCTGAGGCCCATCTTGCACTAACATTTTAGAATTCCTCAGATAAAAGGGACTAAACGAGCCTGCTGCTTCTGATTCATCAGTTATTAAGGACAGTCTTAGACTTTAGCAGCTATGTTATCCCACAGCCTCTGAGACTGTACCTAGAAGATGCTCAGCTGCTGCAATTTAATACATTCTCCTTTCCCAGCACATCAGGTGCCTTTGCATCTGTACAGAACAGAGCTCCGTACTCCAGTGCATATTGCCATTTCAAAGCTATTTATAAGGAGATGTCACATTACCCCACTGCACATATGGGTGGAACCTCATAAGGAGAAAAACTCTTAAATTAAAAACAGTTGAAATATATATATTTCATCTCCTGCTAAGTTAAGGAAAAAAGTTTAGCTATAATGTGAAGTGCATGCATGTTCTCAGAACAACTCACTTCATCATCCAGCTTGCCCTGTTAAAGATCTGTTGCACAGATTTGTAGCCAAGTTCTTTTTTTTTTAATCTTAAATTCTTTTTTTCTTGAATTTTATTTATTTTTTTATACAGCACGTTCTTATTAGTTATCCATTTTATACATAATAGTGTATATATGTCAATCCCAATTGCCCAATTCATCATACACATACACACCCCGCTTTCCCCCCTTGGTGTCCGTACATTTGTTCTCTATATCTGTATCTCAATTTCTGCCCTGCAAACTGGTTCATCTGTACCATTTTTCTAGGTTGCACATACATGCATTAATATACGATATTTGTTTTTCTCTTTCTGACTTACTTCACTCTGTATGACAGTCTCTAGGTCCATCCACATCTCTACAAATGACCCAATTTCATTCCTTTTTTTATGGCTGAGTAATATTCCATGGTATATATGTTCCACATCTTCTTTATCCAGTTGTCTGTCGATGGGCATTTAGGTTGCTTCCATTTCCTGGCTGTTGTAAATAGTGCTGCAATGAACATTGGGGTGCATGTGTCTTTTTGAATTATGGTTTTCTCTGGGTATATGCCCAGTAGTGGGATTGCTGGGTCATATGCTAATTCTATTTTTAGTTTTTCAAGGAACCTCCATACTGTTCTCCATAGTGGCTGTATCAATTTACATTCCCACCAAGTAGCCAAGTTCTTGAGGTAGATTTTTTTTTTCAACATTTCACAAAATAGGGAAACATTCAGGCATTTGCTGATATTAATCATCTAAATATTCAGAGCTATCTCTTCTTGTTTTGAACTGAATGCAGATTCAACTAAACTGATATTTTAAAATAAATAAGTTGAGGACTTTGTACTGTTACATCTCCTTTTTCTTTTGGATACTTGCCAAAATCTAGATGAGGAAGGATGAATATAAAAACAAGATCCTTTTCATCTACTTCTGTACATTTAAAGGGTCTAAAGTTAGCCTGGATTTTATTTCTCAGAAAAAAAATTCGGATTACCTAGCTTCTTTATTTATTTATTTTTTTAAAATTTATATTTCTCCAAACCATACTAAAAATAAGATGATATGGTATTCAAAATTGATTTTAGGGGCTTCCCTGGTGGCACAGTGGTTGAGAGTCCGCCTGCCAATGCAGGGGACACGGGTTCGTGCCCCGGTCCGGGAAGATCCCACATGCTGCGGAGCGGCTGGGCCCGTGAGCCATGGCCGCTGAGCCTGTGTGTCTGGAGCCTGTGCTCGGCAACGGGAGAGGCCACAACAGTGAGAGGCCCGCATACCGCAAAAAAAAAAAAAAATTGATTTTAGAAGGAGAAAATTAAAGTGGGTCTTCAGTTTCATAAGGAGTAAAACTTTCACCCTTAATGGTGCCGTGGTATCTGTTAGAAAATTCTCTACCCACAAATTGTTACCAGGAGGACATTTTTCCTGTTGGCCTTTTCCTTTGATCTGCCAGGTACCATGCATATTGGTTGGAGGCCTCATTTGTTCTATGAACACAGTAAAGCACCTAGACTTACTGTGAAAACCTGCATAAGTCTCTCTGAGAACCTTTGTCTGTTCTAACCCTTACTGCTGAGTTTCCCCAAATCTTTTTGGAAGTAAAAGTGAGATTCTAGCAAAGCACTATGAGCTTCTTTGGGGGAAAAGTGATAGAAGATTTTTGGAGCTTTTGAATCTACTTATATTGAGTATATTCTTTTTCTCCTCTCTTCCAAGCAACTTACATAGAAATGCAACATTAAAATAAAAAAAAGGCTACAATCAAAAACAAACATTATGCCTTTTCCTTGAATACACAGATGGTGCTTACTCTGTTTGATCTGTTACCCATTCTGAGTCTGTTAGGAAAACACGACTCCTCTTGCAAGTGCATGCCACCCTTCTTTAATACAACATGCTTCATCTCTGTGAGCATGGAAGTTCTATTTCTGAACCTGCATCTTCATTTGAGCAGCAGTGTTTTCCTCCATGTGATAACGTTTAACCCCTCCCATTTTGTTGCATCTTGTCATTGTCAAGCCAGCGGCTTTCACCTCTTCTGGATCTTTCACCTGTGATCACACATGATGCTTTCGGTCAGAATTCTTTGATTCAACTCCGATTCGTCTTAATCTTTCATGGGGGCCCATAAAGTGTTACCCATCCTTTGGGGTCACAGCAGCCCTTTTCCTTCTACTCCTCCTCCCCAACCTCACAACTGCTTCAATGTCTGTAACATGAGCAGCTCACGCCCCACCCAGGGATTTTACAGCCTTTGTGCTCTCTTTAAGCACTATCGTTCTTAAATCTGTGATCTGTTTTCCTGGATAGAATGTGATTTTTCTCATGATTCGACTCAATCTGTAGTGATAATCTCTGCTATTATCTACACTGTTTCTCTTTTCATGGACAAATATACCTTCTGTCCCATAAACCTTTAATGAAGTACATGGTCTACATTTATTCTTTTTCCCTCTTGTTTTCTCTTTTTGTACATGCTTATAGCATCTGCAGACTTGGTGTATAGCTATAGGTCTGCTGGTGTTTTCTGCCTTCTCTCACTTCCCCTTCTCTGCTCCCTGCTATTGGTGGTCAATTCCTGGATTTTCCTGTGCTCTAAAAAGCCACACTCAGCATCATCGTGATCATCACCACTGGTTAGATTGATATTTCTCAGGCCCTGTTTTCACTGTGTTGCTCTCATAGCCTAGAATCTGGGTGGCTCTGGAGGCTTGGGACTCTCAGCCTGGTGCTCTGTGGTCAGACCCCCCATACCCTCAATGCGGTCAGATGAGTTCTCCCACCCCACCAATAGAGTCTGGGTTCTCACTAATAGTGTTTCACCTTCACCTCTCCCCAGCTTATCTTGATTGCTCTAGCCTCTGAATTGCCGTCACTCTTATGATGTGTGTTATAGGTCCACAGTCTGTTATCTACATTTATAAAAATCTCTAGGCATCTGAAGTGTTTTTTAAAAAGTTATTTATTTATTTATTTATCTATTAATTTTGGCAGCGTTGGGTCTTTATTGCTGGGCGCAGGCTTTCTCTAGTTGCAGCAAGTGGGAGCTACTCTTTGTTGCAGTGCGCAGGCTTCTCATTGCAGTGGCTTCTCTTGTTGTGGAGCACGGGCTCTAGGCGTGCAGGCTTCACTAATTGCGATGCTTGGGCTCAGTAGTTGTGGCTTGCGGGCTCTAGAGCAGAGGCTCAGTAGTTATGGTGCACGGGCTTAGTTGCTCCGCAGCATGTGGGATCTTCCTGGACCAGGGATCTCTAACCCCTGTCGCCTGCATTGGCAGCCAGATTCTTAACCACTGTGCCACCAGAGAAGCCCCTGAAGTTTTTTTTTTAAACTCATTTTGCACCAAAATCTGACCTGAACTGCTGACTCTCATGAAGCTATACATAGTCATTACTTTCTTTACTTAATGTGAATGCTCATATTTCCATTGCAGAAATATTTATATGTTTGATTATGGGGTTCTGTATGGGGTTTATATTTATTTATAAAACATCTCCAGACCCTTCCAGAAGGGTCTGGAGATGTTTTATAAATATATGGAATAAGTGCATATCACCTTTCTAAAAATCTGAAAAATTCTGAATTCCAAAATACGTCTGTTCCTAAAACTTACAGATAAGAAATTGTGGATCTGTAGCGCTTTGAGGTTATAATCAGATTAGATCAGTAGGTGTTTATATACCTACAGCATGGTAGGTACTGTGGTAGAAGAGAAAAAGTAGAAGCATAAGTCAGTTTTCTCACTTTTGAGTAGTTTGCATTCAAACTGTGTTGCTTTGTTGTTTAACTATTTGGAAGACAAGAAACATGAAACAAGGTTGTAAATTCCTGGAGGGCAGGGGAACAGATAAGTTCTTTGGCATTCTTATTGGTAGAGTATTACTCTACCAATGAGGTTATTTCAGAGGACAGACTATTGATTTCCAGCCCATTTAGAGAAGACTGAAGTTTACCTCTCTGGAGCTCAGTTCTCATAAACAGCAGCACCAAAGTTCTCATCAGCTCTCAGACCAGGTATCCCAAACATGATGGCGCCTCTCACGAACACTGGGTCTGAACTAACTGCACAGGACTAAGGAAGGAGCTGCTGCTGCTTCAGTGGCACCTGCTGGTGGCCCTCAAGGAGGCCCCTCTAGGTAAGATCCATTCCAGCCAGGGTCACCCACAGCCTAGGGCTATTCCAGCTTGGGCAGGGACTAGGTAACTATGTCACCTTAAATGCCATTAATATGGAATTAATTTAAATATCTTTTAAGTTGATATTTTAAAAATGTGATTTACTCCTTCTGCTTTTTCCCCCAGAAGTTCACATTTAGTTCTTTTGTTTTGCATAATGGAAATGATCATGTCCTAACAGACCGACTCCTTTCAGTATCCAGTGAAGGAATGTCAGTTGAAGTGGTATTTACAGATCCCAGACTTGGCGGATGACCTGTTATTTGTAGTTGTTAGCCTGTTCTAGGGGCTAATAGAAAATATTCAGTCTTTGTTTGGCCATTTAAACTATGTGGGCATGAAGACGAGATGCTATGTTAACTGTCATTTACTTTAGTAAGCAGTGTTTCTTGCCTGATAGAGGAGCGGCATCTAATAAGAGCATATATTGAACACTCAGTTCTGACTTTGCTGAGTAAACTGAAGGCAAAGAAAAGATCCTTGACTCATTTTCTTATCTCCACTGGAAGGATTCCCCTCCTTTTGTGTCAATGACTTCACCCTCCTCCTTAAACCACTGGTGCTGTGAACTCTGTTCCAGTCACTGACATGTTCTGGTCATGCTTAACCCAGGAGCTGTATTCCAGCTCAAGGTACCTTTGTGCAGGTTGCTCAAGACGTTAGTGCCTGTGGGCAGGGAAATGCCAAACTGGGATTACAGCTACTTCTCTATTTCAAACAGAACTGCCTACTTTGGGCTTTATGTTTACAAAATTGCTGTCCCTGAAGGTTAATATTAGCTTTCCATAGCAGATGATTTCTCTTCTGTCTCGCCTTCTTTACTGTTATTAGGTTATCTTCCTTTAGAAGAAGAAATAGTGTATGTTACCTAGATTTTCTTTTTTCTTTTCAGGAAAATGATGAAAAATGCCTTTCAATTAAATGTAAGACCCCAAGGGAAAAAATACATGTAATTATTAACTAAATATATTCAAGGATCCTTTAGATTGTTCATGGGTTAGTAATCATTAAGCAAACAGATAAAGACCTATTCATATTTTATTTTCTACCTTTTAATTACACCCTCAATAGAAACATTGAATTATTGGTAAGGGAAATGATTCCTGTATTATCTCACCTTTCAGTAGGAAGGAATATAAGAGTAGTGGTGCTCTACATTTAGTATACTGCATTTTGTTTCACAATCTAAAATATGTTTAGTGTTAAAGATTTTAGGAGGCTCTTTTTACTTTTTTATCTTTTTGCTTAGAATAGCGTAACTTATTAAGTGCAAAGAAGTTCTTAGAGTAACTTTTTCCAGTGCCATGAGTTCAGGAACGTTGGATCAAATATGAGATTTGGGAAGGCCCATATTAATAGTTTCTAGAGAGGAATTAGAATTTGGTTTATGAAGGTAGTATTTCTGCACATAGTGGCTTGGAGTACAATACTGTGCCTGATATAGAAGAGGTAATTAACACCTTTGAGTGCATCTGTGTTCGTGGATGAAAATATATTAACGGCTCTGGATTGAAGGTTTACCTTGTGGGCAAATTTGGAGATAAAGTGATATGCGTGGGTAATTTGGTGCAGTGTTAAGGCAAGGGGTTGAAGAGCAAAGATGCCCATTGTGACAAGGACAGCACAGCATTCTGATGTTAACATGTGCAGGTATTTATTAGTTGTGGAAAATAGCATATATGAATGTATAATCACTTGATTTGTGTCCTTTAAATGGGTAGGATTTATGATTGGGGGGACATCTTAGTATTGTATGTGGGTGTCTCATTCGCCTGCAGATAATTTTCCATCATCTTTATCATCTGTCTGCCTTAATTAGGTACTTTGCATACCTATTACAATTTAGGTGAAGTATCATTTTTTTGTGTATTTTAAGGTAAGCATTAGTGAGACCATAGCCAAGATAAGAAATTTCATTAAAATGTGTCATACCAAATTTTACATTGAAAAATTTAAATCTAGAATGTATACTCAGAAGTAATGAAATTTATTTACCAGTGATAAGAAGGAACACTGTCTTCCTTTTGGATAAGAAAATGGTTTCAACAACAACTAGGCAGTTATAATTCTGTGGTGACTTAAGAAAAACCCAATGCTGCCTTGTAGGATAAGATATCTAGTATTCTTCTGTCTTATAATAAGCCTCATGATTAAGCATACATTTGAAAAGTTTGCCATGAGGACATTCTGTAGTCATTTCTGCTTGTAATTGCGTCATTACAATCTTCAACATGATAAATTAGGGGACTGGACGTGGCTCTCAAGGTACCAACTATCAATATATCACTGAAAGGTATAAACAAACAATAAAACAGGAGAGGAAATTCCCTCTAAATTAATTTTATAAAGTATTATCCTACAACAAATGACCATTATGTGTTCAGCCCTGGGCTGGGACAGAGGTAAAACTCTGAGAGTCCTAAACTGCTCAGGAAAAGCCCTGCCTTTGTTTTTCTTTAATTGAGGCTGGAGCCCAAGCAGGAGGGGAAGTAACTTAGGCCATACCTCTGTTTGACCAGTTCAGATGAAGAAAACTCAGAGCAGCTGGCAAAATTGTCGAATACTGAGCATCGCAATCTCTCCCCTCAGTTTTATGCTCTCTCCTCTTTCAAGTGCCCGTTGTGTTCTTGCTTTTGAGTGCCCTTCTGCAGTCAAATTAGGAAGACAGTGGATATACTCAAGGTAGGAAGATAGGTAGCTTTGTGTGATGGTTTAAGACACAGACTTTGGAATTACATAAATATAAATGTGAATCTTAGCTCTATGAACTGGGAACATTGCTTCAGCTCTCCTGAGCCTCAGCTTCCTCATCTTTATTATAGGAACAATAATAAAATTACCTTTAGGACATGAAATAAGAATATGAGGACATTTAAAGCATATTGTACAACACCTACCTTAAGGGGCAAGGAGTAGGGGAAGAATCTTTTGTCAGTCCTTACAAATTACAGTTGTTCTTTTGTCTACACAGAGCCTAATGATGTCTATTTTAACCATGTTGACATTATTGAGCCAACTTCTTTGTTCCCTTTTTCTCTTCCTTTAACATTAGATCCTCTCCTCCAGTCTTTCTTTATAAGATTTCTGAGTACTGAGGATCTAGAACCTATTTTCATGGTGTTCACACCCTTCTCTTGAACCTGTTCAGACCTAACTCTGCTCTATTCTTTGCAGTTAGGAATTTAGATCCCAAGGTTTCTAGTCCAACTGGCACAGCTTTCACAACATACTCCAGCACCCAAGACTTTTGTGGTGACCGCTGACTGAGAGTGGGAGTCATTGAACATCTACTCTGTGATAATAGCACCATGTGTGGTTTGGGGGAAACCTCCCAGTCTCCTTCTTAGTGTGTTAACAGGAAAGGATTTATAGAATGGAGTGCATGGACGGAACACAGAATTGAACCTTACTCTCCCAGAAATTGGGAAAGAGGAGTTATAAGCAAATAAAATCTCAAGTCTTGGGGAATAACATCCAGGTAGACTTTGTACATCAAATCAGTATAATGTGTAGTGGCAATCTGCATTGATCATGATTGATTCTAGATATTAGAAACCTAAAAATTAACTAAAAATCAGTTAAAAAAATTCTAAATTTGAAAGGAAAAGGTTGATTAATAACACAGCACCCCCCCCCTTTTTTTTTTTGTGGTACACGGGCCTCTCACTGTTGTGGCCTCTCCCGTTGCAGAGCACAGGCTCAGGCTCCGGACGCACAGGCTCAGCGGCCGTGGCTCACAGCCCTAGCCGCTCCATGGCATGTGGGATCTTCCCTGACCAGGACACGAACCTGTGTCCCCTGCATTGGCAGGCGGACTCTCAACCACTGCGCCACCAGGGAAGCCCACACAGCACCCCTTTGACATTCACAGAGGAAACTTCACAGGCTTTTGAGAAACCCTACATTCTAAAATACCCCTATCTTTTATAGAATTCATATATGAGTTGAGAATAACGGAGACACAGCTTAACAGTTGCTATGCTCATTAACGAGCTAAATGACTATTCCATGTCAGAAATCTCCTCAGTGTTCATTCAAATTTGTGTCTCAACAAAGTTACAAATTACAATCTGTCATAACCTTGTAAAATTCACTCATGAATGGTTAAAACCAGCAATGTTAAATCTGTGAATGCCAAGAGTCTACTGTAATAATAAGAGACATTCATGCGAGTAGCTTCGGTAATTATCGTGGAGAACAGTAACAATTATATATCTCATTAAACAAGTGCCTAATTAATGTTGTTGTAAATTTTGCTTGATTAGAACACAGTCTCTATATTTGTTGCTCATACAACATGGCCGGCTGCTCTCACAACTATTAATAAAAGTGAAAGGGAAAATTGACTTTTGGTTCACAGTTTTAGTCATGGCTTAGAGAGGTACTTAATGGATAGGAATGTAATATCCTTTATGCTTTGAGGAATCCATACTTAGTGAATGATGTATGATAACCATTTATTCATGTGTTAATTCCTTTAGTGTGGTGAAATCATATATCTATGGATTAGGAACTCAGTCACTAGAACACAAGTAAGCAATTGAATATTGGAGTCGAGAAACTCCTGCATCAAGGACAATCTGTTATAAAGTATTTATTGAGAATTTACTGTGTCCTTGCATCATGCCAGATTCCAGACTATGTTGGTGAATTCCCATTTGAATTCACCTCCACGTGCATGCTCCTCCAAAACGGAATGACTGTGATAAAATGGAAAGGTATAGTTTTTTTCTTTTAAAAAAACTCAACTTTATTGAGATATAATTGACATAACACTATGACCCATTTTAAGTGTACAGTTTGATAAGCTTTGCCAATTGTATACATTTATGCAACCACTACCTCAATCAAGAACATTTCTATCACCTGAAAAACTTCTCATACACACCCTCTACCACGACCACCCCTCCTTGACACCTCAGGCAACCAGTAATGTGACTTCTATCACAACATACTAGTTATGCTTTTTTTTTTTTTTTTTTTTTTTTTTTTTTTTTTTTTTTTTCGTTATGCGGGCCTCTCACTGTTGTGGCCTCTCCCGTTGCGGAGCACAGGCTCCGGACGCACAGGCTCAGCGGCCATGGCTCACGGGCTTAGTTGCTCCGCGGCATGTGGGATCTTCCCGGACCAGGGCACGAACCCGTGTCTCCTGCATCGGCAGGCGGACTCTCAACCACTGCGCCACCAGGGAAGCCCACTAGTTATGCTTTTTAAAAAGAATTTCACATAGAGGGAATCACAGCATGCTTTTTTGTGTCCAATTTCTTTAGCATTATATTTTTGAGATCAATGTTGTTGCTTGAATAAATTTCCTTTCATTGCTGAGAAGTATTCCATTTTATGAATACACCGTAATTTGTTTAGACATTCAACTGTTGAGGGCTGTTTTGGTTTAAGGTTTTGGGATACAAGGAATAAAAACTTTAGTTTTCTTTTTTTGTAATATCTTTGTCTGGTTTTGGTATCAGGGTGATGCTAATCTCATAAAAGTAGTTACAAAGTGTTCTCTTTTCTCCCATTTGCAGAAAGAATTTAAGAGTAGTATTAATCCTTTAAATGTTTGATAGAATTTACTAGTGATTCCATCAGGGCCTAGAGTTTCTCTGTAGAAAGAACTTTGTGTCTTTCAAGACATTGCAGGTGGAATCATAGTAGTTTACTAATAATTCATTATTCATACATTCTTCATATAATCTCTACTATGAGATTCTCTGGTTTTATGAAAATAATGAACACTAAAATATTTGGGTATGTCTGGTGTGCTGTAAATGGCAGTGTAATCCCAAGGATGTGATGCGGACGCTTAGCAGATGCTTGAATTGGGAAGGTAGCAATGGAG